>NC_063212.1:7455355-7485355 GCF_017589495.1 Alosa alosa
CTGCGCTGCAGCAGCGAGACGGACGTGGAGGCGGCGCTGACTCGAGAGGGGCTCCTAGACCTGCTTAGGCCGCGGCCGCGCAGCCCGCTGAGCCCGCTGGGCCGCTCCGGAAGTCTCCGGCGCTCCCGCCAGAGCCCCGTGGCCACCGCCGACCACCAGCTGCACACGTTCCTCGAGATGACCTCTGAACCGGCCAAGTACGGCTCCTCCAAGCCCCTCAGCCCCAGCTGGACGGGTCAAAGCTCGCCGGCCTACTCTCCGTCCCACGTCCCGAGCACCCCCTCACAAACGTCAAAGCACTTCATCTCGCCCCAAACCCAGTCCCCGTCGCACACGACCCCCAGAGCAAACCTTAACACGGATACCTCAAACCTGAGTGTCAACAACAACCGCTCACCCTCACCCTCAAAGTCCTCAACGCACACAGACGACAACAAAAATGTCATTGTGGATCAGGAGATGACGGCGCACCAAAACACGTTCTTGAACGTGAATGTGGAGAGACACACCCTCGTGCATGGCCTCCAAGTGTTTGATCTTGTGTCTGGCCGTGACGGGGTTGTTGCCCAGGGCAATGGATCTACGGTAAATCAGGCTGACCTCATAGTCACAGATTTGGAAGAGGAGAGTGAAAACCCTGAACCACTAGTACTTAGCTCCCCTCCATTGCGGAAAGCACCAGAAAAAGTTGGTGAGCCTAGCTTGTCCTTTCCACAAATAGCCAACAAGGAAGGTGACCGAGACACAGAGACAAAACTCGATCTGCAAACGCTACCCAATATGCCAGTGATTCAGGTGTCTGGGGAAAGTAGGTTATCCGCGCAAACAGAAGATGCCAGCAGCCAATCAGAGAAAGAGCAAGAGGGCCGTTGTGACGTCACAGATTCCGTCTCGTCCAAGTCGACACCTGCCAGTCACGCGTCTGAGTCGACCTCTGTGGACGAGGCGTCAGTGCCTACCTCTAGCAGTGATAAAGCAGAGACTGAGTCGCCCGTGGAGTCCTCAGCCTCGCCGTGTGACAGTCCGGCGTCAGTGTCCAGATCAGCCGAGTCATCCGGCTCACACTCCACTGGCCAAGTGCCACAGAACTCCACTGCCCCGAGCAGCAAGAAGGCCAGTGCTGAGAAGACCGATGTCAAAGCTCAAAGCTCCTCCAAGTCCAAACCTGCCTCAAAAACAGCGACTGCCTCTAAACAGCCCGCGGCCCGACCCGTCAGAACACTCAACACCTCCGAGAACCAGACCATGCGGAGGGTGGTGCCCATCACCCGACTGACCCGATCTGGGAGCTCCGCCAGTAGGAAGCCAGACAAAAGTGGCATAGA
This sequence comes from Alosa alosa, assembly GCF_017589495.1. Classification (NCBI taxonomy): domain Eukaryota; kingdom Metazoa; phylum Chordata; class Actinopteri; order Clupeiformes; family Clupeidae; genus Alosa; species Alosa alosa. The sequence goes on from NC_063212.1 coordinate 7,456,681, forward strand.
GGCGAGCAACCACCGTGCGTCGACACACCGGCCCGGCCTCGCCAACGACGACTCCAAGTCTCCCAGAGTGAGGGAGCAGAGTCAGGCCTCGGTTGTCCGGAAGCCGTCCGTGCGGAAGACGACCCCTAAGCCCGTGCGTCCAGTGGTGCCCAAGCCCCCGCCCGAGGAGAAGATGTGTCGCTCCACCCTGCGGGCACTGCAGGCTGCCCAGGCCGCTGCCGGGCAGGGAGCCGCGCTTAGCGAGAGGTCGGCGAGTGCCCCCCAGACACCCGTCCGCAGCCCGGCTTCTGTCACCAAACTACCCAGCTTCGCCCGCAACACCGTGGCCTCCACGACCCGCGTGGCCAGACGGGACCTGGTGCCCAGCGGTGCCAACTCCCCCTCTGCCAACACCGGGGGCACGACTCCCACCCCCACGACTCCCATCAAGTCCTCCCCCCTGGCTCGCACTGCTTCCCTCAGGCACCCCCCCAACAACCGCGTGGCTCCGGAGGCTTCCCAGAGCTCCATCAGGAGGGTCGCCAGTATCCGCGTGGCAGCCAAAAAACCCTTCGGTGAACCTCTGGTGCCCCTCAGAGTCCACGAGCGGAAGAACAGCGGCAGTTTTTCTGACAAATCAGCCTATTCTAGAGACTCCCACACTGACAAGGCCAATAAACCTTTATGGAGATAAACTCAAGAGTGCTTTTTAGAAAAAAGAAAATTTAAGAGAAACACTATAAAAGCAACATGTAACTTAATAAAGTCTAGATTTGTATTTTTGTGGTCTTTATTTAACTTTCTGAGTAATGATGAATATGCTATTTTCGCCTTCTCTCTCTATGAACCATGGTTTTGTATGTATTGGACTAAGCATAGCTGTGGGTTTCCATGTACATGTCACAATTATGATTAAAGATTAAATTGAATACAATTGGTATGTAACCACCCTGTGCTTTTTAGACAGTGTGTATTTTGACAATGGGCCTCTGCTAGCCAAGGATGTTTTGACAAAGGGTTTTCCCCCTCATCCATAATCTTTCTGTCTTTTGTAATTATTCATAATGAAATATTTGTGGACATTATGCTGATGCTGCTGATCATTAGCGGAGTCGGTATTTTAATATTTAAACCGTCACCACTTGTCTGAATGTGTTGGTGTGGTCTTGTCCTATCTCCATAGGGAGATATTTTGTTCTTGTGCAGACATGGTTTGACTGGCTCCTCGTCATGAAACTGCCATAGCTTTCCTCACATAACCAAAGTGAAATCTGTAGGTCAAATTCAATCATAAGCTCAATAGTCAACGGGGAGAATCATATGCCAATTGACTAGTTTCACTGAAATTGAAGACAAGGCTCTCCAGCACCAAGTCCAGGGCCATTGCTTGATGCTCGTTCTGTCAGATGTCATCGTCTCTCTATCATATCATGTTAAAAATCGAAGCAAATCAGAGGAGTTTGCAACCCAGCTCAATTATGTGTTTATCTGTGTTGTCCAAATAAAGTTTATGTTAAAATTTCTTATCCCTTGTGTGACATATATGTTTGTGAGTGGTATACAAATATGCAGCCAGTGTTTTTACAAGAAAAAAATCTAAAGCCAGTGACCAGCAGGTGGCATATGAAGCTGCTGAGAACCTTTTTGGCCAACATTAAAGGGGAGATCAGCGATTGCACAGGAAGTTGCGTTTGTTTATGTTTTATGTATTTAAATGTATTATCAGATGATTTTGTCCAAAACAACATACTTTAAAACTTTAACCAAGTACCAAATGAAACACACCAGAGCGGTAGCTCACCCCTCCATTCAGTATTCCCAGAAAAAATCGCATATGATCGCTGAATGCACCTTTAATATGACCTTAATAGTATTACAAATATACAGCATGTTAGCGATAGACCTGGGTAACTTAAAGGGAAGTGGCAAACCTCCTAAATGAATAAATAAAGAGCTCTATGGCTTTGTTTTGTGATAGGAATGAACCCATACTGTACTGTATGCCCTGCTATTGGGAGAGTTCACTTACCGCCCCCTTCCCCCACATATAAAAACATCTAGTGTTGAGGGCGTGTAAACCATCACTGAAAAGTTCTTTCCAGGTTTCTCTGAACATCTCTATGAAAGTTTGTACAACACATTTAAGCCTTAACATGATCTGACTAAAATCCATGTTGATCAAATTGGGAAATCATTCATCTTCATCTGCTACCATGAAATGTGGGGTCCCCCAAGGTTCAAGCCTTGGCCCCCTCCTCTTCTCTCTATACATGCTGCCCCTCAGTTCCATTTTTGATAAATATGGCATCCAATACCACTGCTACGCTGATGATACCCAAATCTATCTCCCAGTGGCTCCTCAGACCCCATGTTTATTAAATAAACTACATAGCTGCCTCAATTACATTAAATCTTGGATGGCCTGCAATTTCCTCCAACTCGACAGCAAAACTGAAATAATCATATTTGGTCCACCCTCCTCTGTCACCATCCTCAGCAGTACTCTTGGTCCACTCTCAAACAATGTGCACTCCGTGGTTAGAAATCTTGGTGTCATGCTGGATAGCTCTCTAAATTTTCATAAACAAATCAATAGTGTGGTCCGAAGTGGCTTTTATCAAGATGGTCCAAAATGCAGCAGCCAGATTGCTTACTGGTACTTAAAAAGAGAGAGCACATCACACCAGTCCTGGCTCAGCTGCACTGGCTTCCTGTTAAATTTAGAATTGATTTTAAGATTTTACTTTTTGTTTTTAAAGCTCTTAATGGCCTAGCACCCCCCTACATTGCTGAAATCCTTTCTCCACACTCTACCTCTAGGTCGACCTGGTCATCTTCAAGACAACTCTTATCTGTCCCCTGCACACGTCTCAAAACAAAAGGTGACCGGGCCTTCTCTGTTGCTGGCCCAAACTTATGGAATCCCCTCCCACCTCACATTAAGTCCTCGACTACCCTTGCTAGTTTTAAGTCTAATTTAAAAACTTACCTCTTCTCTCTTGCTTTTAACAACCTTTAATTCTGCCCCCTGTGTCTTGCGTGTGTGTCCCTCTACCTTTTTACTTTTTTTTATCTACCACTTACTTTTAGTTATTTATTTATCTCAATATATATATCCTGCTTACTCTATTTTACCTGTTTTACTCCATTTATTTTATGTTCTTATTTTATATTATATTTATTTTTAACTTTATCTATTCTACTGATCTTATTATTATTATTTATTTATTTTTTTCTTTTTAATGTACGACTTCTTAATTCTACTCATGTAATTTAGTCAGACCTGTGTATGGGTCCCTTTTATGTTTCAACTGTTGCCTAACCTCTCATTGCCATGTAAAGCACTTTGGGTCAACTCCTGTTGTTTTTAAATGTGCTATATAAATAAAAGTGACTTGACTTGACTTGATCCTATTTTGGAAGGACAAATATTTTTCTAATGGTAAATTAATTCATAAACCTACATACCAACAAACTCTTGTTCTCCTGAAAACAAATGTTGCCCTCCAATCTGAGAATCTCATTAAAGGGATTAATTACAACGGTTAGAGTAATTTGTGTCAGCGAAGCATGTAGGCCTTCTAAAGTCAAGGGGAAGAGAATATTATGTAGGCTATCTTTTGTCATCAGTGCAGACTTTTGTGATGGCTGTGGAACCTAGATGGTTAAAGACAAACAATAACCTACAGTTGTATTTTTGAAGCATCCAACACTGATCAACCCAAATGGTAGCTGAAGATCCAGCTCTGGTCTGCCACAGTAATGCCAGGTCAGGTAACATATGGAAATATGAAACTTGACATCCAACATCTATCAAATAAGCACACAATTAAACAAGATTAATGGTTTATCTTTTGCTGTCTACTAATACAAAAGCATACAACTTTATAGTTGTGAGGGCAATAGTTTGATATGTTTTGAGAATTGAGAGTTGGAGCTATGTCCTCAGACTGTAGTAAAGTTTCTAATCGCGGTGTTTTTCCTTTTACCAACCTTTACCACAATTATTGGTTGTGTCTACTGATAATCTACATTGTTTTCTGATCACTCTTCTCTGAGTCACTATTAGGCGCCAACTTAAAATAAAGAGACAGTCTGACGTCATATTTCTGCGTCGAGGTTTCCCTCTGTGGAGTCTGTGCGAAAGGGGAAAAGACCAACGATAAGTGAGTGGCTTTCTCCCATCGATTCTTTGTGTTCACGCAAACAAATAGCCGAAGAGCCTCAGTGGGGTAATGAACAATTTTCAACGAAATCATTAGTACAGACATCAAACTTTCAAATAGCCCGCTGAATCTTTTAAGAGGTCTTGCAATCGTAGCCGGCGAAGCAAGTGGGAGGACGACGTAGCGATAGCGACTTAGCATTTCCAGTTAAGGGGGAGGGTAGCCTCACCACTGGACTAGATGAGTGGGAGAGCGGCAAAGTGGACATCAAGGGCATCTGTCCATCTGAGAACGTGTCTTCACTCGATTTGATATCGAGCAGATTTTCGAGCCTTGTGTATGGTGAGTCAAATATTACCTCGTCTGTATCACGTGTGTTTTTGTAAATAACCCAAAGGATAGGAACTATAAAAACAAATTTGCAGCCCTAGCGTTAACAACTAACGTCAGAAAGCCACAGTGGTCAAGGAGTGTGAAAGCGTAGGTTTGGATGAGAAAATGTAGGTACAATCTTTATATATACAGTATAAGTTAGATATTAGTGACGTAGAACGTTTGCAATTCGTTTTTATTCACAGCAGCACGGTCTTAATACAAGTGATTTAACTGTCGTAACGTATAGGTTTTTTGTCTTAGTGTAACGTTATATGTTTGTGTAGGGCTGTGTTGGACTTGTATTTGAGAAGTTCTGGAGAAACTTTCATGATAGCCATCTTTGGACGTCCAACTTCAATAACCACCTACAACGTTGGTTCCACGTGCACGTTGACACGACGTACCGACAGTGAGTGTGGTTTTGCCCCGAAATAATAATGTTAGTCGGCTATTTTGTAAGTTTTTGGTTGTCAACAATGTGTCGCGTATTACTATCGAATGCCTTTTGCTGTCTATTGATGTGTATGTCAATAACGTTATCTGTTTCAAGGCTACTTGTGTCGTTACGACAGTCTCCCGGGAAATTTAAATAGCCACGTTGTGATACTCGTGTTTTGCTGTCCTAGGACCTAGTGAGCTTCTGCCGAAGCTTTATCGTTAGATATGGCGAATGAGCTCAGTTTGTTTGTGTGTGTAAAACAATGCTGCAATTAAGCTGGCTGTCAGTGCATTTAGCTGGTTGTTTTGCCAGAGTGCCGTATTTGTTTTGGCTGCTTCGCGCCATCACGCTGTGATTCGCTGAGCTCGTGCAGAAGAGACGCTGTTGGCATTGCGTTTCCCTTTCACTTATTATCGCCGCTGGCCACATGCGTCTACGCTTCCGAATCCAGCGGGCTCCATTGTTTGTGCTCTCCCGGGAAGATGGCCCGGACCGCTGGAGGAAGGCGCTGATAACTATGCTAGGGGGTGGGGGAAAAAAGCTTTCGTGACCGTGACCGTGGTTTGTCAGGATTTTGAAGGACTGAGGAATGGCTTTCAAAAGCAGTGTCCTCAGCGGAAATGTGTTTATAACACATTTGTTTGCCTGTCGAAAATATGATCGTCTCTGGTGCCCAAATACCTTAGAGAAGTCTCTGCTCCATTGTTAGATTGTCATATCAATCCCAAGTCACCAGCAGCAGCCGGGGTTAGGATTTCCTTTGTGCAATACAGGCCATTAAGAATACCTACTGCACCGGCAATTCTGTTTATTTACTAATAACACGAGTAGTGGGACTGTTGATTTGGTCGGGATGCTGTAGAGGTCATATCCAAGCGTTACAGGAAATTGCTGAACCTGAAGAACAATGTCAGTAAGCTCAGGCAAGCTGGTTGCTTCATCTTGTGTCGTTTTTTTAGCGTGTCTTTTCATGAGAAACAAAAAGGTAAGAGCCAGGCAGGTCTATTTCGACTCTGACATCCTGTCCTCAGAGTGTTTTAAAGAGGTCGAGGAAGAGAGGTGCGAATTCCAGGTTGTTGGTGTGAGTGTTGTTGAGTGGGTTTGCAAGTGAGTGCAAGGTGTGGAAATCAATGTGATGAAAGGTTATGGTGTGTGCTTCAATTGTGCTCTGAGGATGTTCACAATGCGGTTGTGCTGAGGATATTCTGTACCGTACTGTAACCTTGCCTGTACTCTGTACTATTATTAGAAAGTTAGAGCTTTTCAGCAGAAGTAGTGTATGACATGATACTCCCCACAACCGCTACAGAACCAAAACACTAACCATATTCAGATGAGAGGCCCTACATGTGATCATGTTGACTGTCACTTTATTTAAAAGGCATGACTTGTTATTGTGATGTGACCAGACATGACCTAGAGCCACTTAAAGGAGAATTCCGGTGTGATATTGATATTGATTAAAGTGTGTTGAAACATGATACCGAGTGTGAACGTATGTCTCATAGCCCATCTCGGCTTGTCCCCTGCACTCCAAAATCTGGCGCTAGTTAGCCGATGCTACCAAAAGCTTTTTCAATGGAGTTGCTTCGGCATCGGCCTAGCCATGCAAATAAATCACTGTTTTACACCATTTACGAGGCTCAATGTATCTCCACACTTCATTGGTAGACTTCCGAGGGCCCTGACATTTAAAACGAGACATTGAGAACTTTGAAAAAGCACTGGTAGTTTACCTACAAGATTTATACAGACAGTATCTTCAAAGTTTAGCTTTTGCAGCCATCTTAAAATTTAGTCACGATAAGTTGAGCGACGAGTATGAATGAACAGGTATGATAAGGGATCAGATTCCAAAAATAATTCTGTGGAAATGCATGGATTCCAGTTATTAGTATAATAACTGGAATCCAAGTATTCGCACCAAACTGTTTGAGTACAGGACGTTAGGTTTAGTACAGATGTGTTTTGAATTTACCAAATACAGGCTTTAACAGTAATCAACAGTTTTTTTTGCTTGCGTACCATATTTTAAAAAATTTGACTTCCCATACAAACATATTAGGTGCCGTACAATATGTCAGTTAACGTCAAAAACATTTGACACCTTTTTCAAAATACTCAAAAGCAGTATTGTCAGTGAATTTTAGGTTAGCAGTACCTACAGGCTTACTGTTCCGAAAATTAACCGAACCGTGACTGGGTCATTCCATGTGAAAACAGCCAATATCGGGGTATCATGTACATGGTACCTCTCAGATTTTGCTGAAAAGCGGTGAAAATATGCCTTATGTTACCAAACAAGGGAATCTGAAGTTTCAGGTCAATATCTCAAGCGGTTTGCCTGTGGCGTCCATTTGAATTTCGGGTGCCACAGCCCTAATTGACACATTGCCCTCTACCACTATTAGAACAGACGTTATGGGCTTCCAAAAATGGCAAAAGATGAAATGTAAAATTCCAATGTGTCAATTAGGGCCCCGATATTGGCTGTTGTGTCATGTACATGGGTGGCTGAGTTGGCGTGGAATGACCCGACTACAAAATCGAGGTACACACCAAACCGTGATTTTTGTCTACTGTTGCACCCCTAGGTGCCATATGTGTTGATCAAATCACTGCCTTGAGACTGCCTGTTGGCCAAACAGGGAGAGCTCATGTCTTTGTTGAGTGCATTTCTTTGTTGAATATTTAACTATCTCCTCCCCAGCAACCTGAGCTGGATTCAGAGTGTTGACCTAACAGCCAGAGATATTTCACTTGGGAGGAGTTGTGAAGCATCGTGTTTTGTTTAGGTGGTGTGTCTGTGAGGTGCCACCTTGGCAACGACACGACTGACGCTGTTCCGACTGAGCACCTGTTCTTGGACTTACCGTAGTGTACACTACAGTGTGATGCAGCATAGTGGCCGACTTGTATTGAACTATTGAGGCTGAAGTGACTGTTTTTATTGCTCACAACAATTGAGTCTACAACAAACACTATCCAGGAAGGCAAGAGTAAAGAGGGCCAGTTCTCTTTTTTAGATTAAACCGAACATACACTGTCTGCTTCCTTTATTCCATTATATTACTATCCTCACAGGTCAGTGTGGTCTCAATGTTATGTAATATTGTTTGATGGTATGCTTGGCCTTACATAAGTGGTGCCATGCTTGGTATGGGCTGGGGAGGGGAGAGGAGCTGTTATGGGCGCCGGTGAGTATCTAGTTGGTGGCATGCCATACTTAGACAAAAATAACCCCAAGTAGCCCATGGTCCCTGTTGGGTATAGTGATAGCAGGCCACAGGCATACAGTATGAATTTGACTTGCCACAAAAAAAAAAGATATTTGCCTACAAATCCTTTATATTGGTCGCTTTTTAGAACTCTTTTTCACTGCTCAAACATCAAGACCTAGGTCGTAGGCCTATGTGCTTGTGTTGGGCATATGTGGTAGCTTAGTGTTTAAGGAGCTGGGCTACCATGCAGTAGCCTGAAAAGTTGTGGGTTCAATTCCCGGTTTCCACTATTGCCCCCTTCAGCAAAGCACTAAACCCCTAGTAGCTCCGGGGACAATAGGCATCCTAATTGCACTAGCAACACCCTAGCAACCATGCCAATTACCCTAGCAACAACCTAGCAACCACAACTATATTGTGACCCTAGCAACCACCATAGTACCCTGCTGAACTCTTTTTTTTTTTTTTTTTTGTTCGTTCCATGTCAAAACCGATAAGGTTGTTGTTGCACCATCAAAGATTTTGTTCAAACCTATATCAAGAATGGGCCCCAAAACCAAGACGTTTAAAATATTTTTGTTCAAATATGTATGAATGAAACATGGTACATTATTGGCACTTTTTACACAGAATGACTATGAACTGGGCTATTTCCAATTTGATTTTTGTTTTCCTACTAGCTACCCCATAAACCATTTTAGTCATAGGAAAATTAACAAAAAATACAATCACACCTTGTTTTATCCATAATATCTCCATGTGCATTTGTTGCAGAGACCTCAAATATTGGTATCTGTAGTCGGATAAAAAATCATTGTCATGTGGATACAAAAAAAGACCCTTCATATCACCAGTTTTGCACTTTGTTCCATATCTATATACTTATATAAAACTAATGGGCATGTTGTACAAACTTGTAATGGTCCATTCATACTGATAACATGTCTGTCTTCAATCCTACAATGTTTGGCCAGGCTAGGAATAATACTTTTCAAGGTATTAATGCCCAAACATGGCCTCCAAGATAAGGTATTTCTGAGAGGGTCAAAATGATTTAAAAAAATCAAGGGTGAAAAAATGTATGAAAACAAAATATTTTACAGGCCGTAGTTTTGAAACCTAAATATTAGGTAGACAAACTTTGAGCAAAATCTGAGTCAATGCAGCAACCATTTTCTTGGTCTTTGGACTGTTACAATTCTAGCTGCTGAAAAGCTTCAATATGCAGTGAGGAAAATGCTCAAATCTTAATGATGGGCAAGCCTTTACACAAAGAGCCTGATTTTCTCATTTTTTAATAACAAAAATTTATCCTGGGGTATCGCACAAAGGACAGCTGTCTAGCTGACATTAGGCTGATGACACATCTGAAACTGAGGCTGTCCATTGGTCTAAAATGGGTCATCCCTGTTTAGTCATCTGGCATGATGTCCCATGTCACTTATGAACCTGTGTTTGTAGCCTGGGTGAGTCGGTACAGTTAAGGTTAAATTACGGTAACCTACTTCAGGACCCTGCAATGTGTCATAGATATGTCTGAGTCATCTTATAGACAATGGGGTGTTTGGGACTGAAATGCAGAATGATTCAGCAGAAGTTTCATCTGCCTTGGGCACAGTTCAGTTGAAATGTGTATCCCAGGAACAGCTTGTCTAAAGCATGATGAAGTGGTGTTAGTCATTGTTCCAACAATGTTCCGGCTTATTGAACTTCAGAGAGCTTTTTCCGTACTTCTCTTTTGAGAGATTCGCTATCTCCCTCCGTCCTGTAAAGCTCAACTAGAGGTAGTCTTTCTCTTTTATTATGGCTAAGTTTTGTCAATCAGCAATTGTGAAGATGCTAGTTTGTATGTTTTAAGCAGATATTTCAGTGAATAGAAAAAGACTTGAACCAGAAAGCAATTGATTGTGAGGCCATCCTTAAAAATATTTTTGTTTGCAGTAACAGCCAAAAAAAAATAAAAATGGGTCGGTAGGTAGGTCAATATTTTTTTTTTCAAGATTCAAAGTAAAAAAAAAAGTTCAATTTTGGTCATGGTGATTACGTGGAATGAATTTACACAAATGTGTATATCGTGGCGTAACTGACTGGGTCTTCAACCCGTGCCTTCAGGCGCACCATTGCAAACATCATTCTGATGCAGGTTATATAGACCAGCCTTTCTCAAACTTCTTTGACCTGAGGCCCGGTCATGGCAGACTTTTGGGTCATAGGGCTCATCTACATGTACCCAGAAAGAAGGCTACAATAGCTCTTGGCCACGTTATATTGAAATTTGACTATACAATACTCAATGCTATACAGTATATTATACAGTCTCTGCTCTGTTTCTAAGGAAGTTCCAAAACAACGTCGTTCTATTAAGTTTAAGTTAAATAAATAAATAGCCTTCCAACAGGTTGAAGCGGGGCTTTGATACCAACGTTATCGATTAGTTTCAGTTTCTCTCGGCGCGAGCCAGCGCATTGAATGAATGCTCATACCACCACTTAATTGTAGGGCTCCATGTTTAATGACATCGATAGCAGAAGCGTCTTTTTAGGTCGATCCAGCGGTTTCTTGATCAACTGCGCAGCAAATTATCAGATGAAGCATCGGGCCTAATTTCACTCCGACTCCATTGAACCAGCAGTCTCCATGTTCGCGGACCCATATTTCGAGAAATGCTGAATAGACCACAACCAATTTCAATACTCCGACACGGTCACGCTAGACTAGGGGAGAAGGGATGAGAAAAGATCTGGCCACAGTTCTTCCAGAACTTCGTGCCAAGTAAAAGCGTTATCAGTTTGTGTGAATGAAACGAAGCCTAGGCCATAGTGTGACATCGTAAAACCAATGGTGTAGAGATGGCGCCAAGTGAGCCGCATAAAGTGAATTTATATTCACAATACTTGGGCCTACTAAAAGAAATATTATTTTATTGCATTTGTATTTGTTTAGAGTAAAAAAAACAATCGGTCGGTATTAACGCAAGTTTACAACCGGCAATTCGGTCGGACTAAAAGGGGGAAAAAAAATAAATATTTGGGTCGGTTCTAAATTGGCAGGGTCGGTCGGGTTACGGCAAACGAAAATATTTTTAAGGATGGCCTGAAAGTGATATCTTAAATGAGAAGTAGATGTAGACTTGTTGTTTTGTCTGTGATTGGTGTTTACTTTTACTACCTTAACAGTGGGCACTTTAAATTATTATGTATCACAAGGAAGATGCAGAAAAAAAACGAGTAATTGACTGACCCCAAAATTCCCGCCCTTTGTGTCACAATGAAGCAGGCAAGTCTGGAATCTGACAGTACCTCAGTCAACTTTCTTACTTTCCTGCTATGATGTTGTGTTCGAGGCTCACTCCTCTGTCTTGAAAATAAAAATTTTGAAGATGCTTAAAAGATGTGTCTCGGGGTGTTGTAAAAGTAATCCTGAATATGCCAGCCAATTGTAAGACGTGTTTTTCATTTCCAAAACTGAAAATATAGTTTGACCGATATATAAAGTGGATTAATCTTGTAAGCAGTTAGTGGTAGAGATGCACCAATTGCAATTTTCTGGGCCGATACCGATTTCCGATTTTTCATAGAGTTTGACCTGCCGATACCGATTTTAGCCGATTCCGATTTCATTTCTTCTAACCATTTTACAGCACACACACAAATAGTTATTTTCTATCTTTTCTTTGATAGAACATGTTAATATAGACGTGTAATCAACTTATCAATGATGAAATGGCTGTTAAAAAAAAATGGAACCGGTGAGCAGACAGATTATTTTTCAAGTCTAACTTCAGATGCAGTATCAAATTATGGATTAAGTTAAGTTATGGAACACCCATTTTATGCTTCTCACATCCAATATCCAACTAAAGATTTAAGAACAATTTTCATGATACATTTGAACGTGCTACCATGTAACATATTTTCATATGCATTGATTAATTTATGGGAGGGCCAGGAAAAAGTGCTAATAGCTATTAGGTGCTCCACCATATGAAAACAGTGCACGTCTGTTTTGCGGTGAAAAAATTAAATCCAAATTCCGGTTAAATGCATCAATTAGGCTATAGAAACTTTCAGAGACGGCTGATTCAGTATTCAGAGCATCAGCTTTCTTCATTGTAGGCTACTATGTCAAAAGCAACTTTAACGTTTGTTTGCCTTTCATCGACATCCACCTCTCAATCTGCTAGACTAGGGTATTTTAAGACATAGCCCTAGTCTACGTGCAGTAAATAGTTAGAGTATTTTTTTTTTTAAGTGGAGTAGAACTACTAGGGCTACTGTATGTCGCTGCTTGTTGACATCTTATTATGTAGCCTAGCCTTAACCTGACCCTAGCCAGATGAATGTCGTTCCGCTTAGCTCCGCCTAGCTTCACTCACATCCATCTGGGACCTCTTCCATTGAGAGTGATTTCTCCAACCAACTTTATGGTTTAGCCAATCAGGGCCTTGGGGCGGGAGTTTCATAGATGTGACATAGCGTAGAAGTGACTGTGAGTCCGTTATTAGCGTCACGGGTTGGCTTCGATGTGAGTGGTTGAAGTAGCACGTCAATAGATGACGGACAAGTGGCTTATTCAATCATATGCAAGCATTTTTTGATTAGGCCCAGCCTTCTGAAGCAACACTTCAATGGATCGGTTCCAGATGGATGAGTGGAGCTAGGCGGAGCCGAAATTCATCTGGCTATTGCCAGGTTAGCCTAGCCTATGATCACTAAACTTTGATTATTTTTAATGTCGCAATCGTTTATCTCCGTTCAGCAGGCTTGTGGTTCAGCTGTGGAGCACGCCAATTAGCGGCAGTGACGGGCGGTGATGGCGATGTTTACGTAGCCTAATGAAGTGACAGCTTAGTAAATTCCACGCAGTAGGCCAATGGTAAAGCACAGCGTTTGCTGCATAGAAAACTCAGTAGCCTATTAGCTCTTTCTTTGTAGCCCTACATCCAGCCCTGAGTGTTGGCCTGGTTGCTAGCTTCTTCAAACTTTGCAAACTCAGCTGGGTGTTGTTACAATTGCGGGTATACGAGTGTATTTGACCGGCATAAAATCGGCATGTCTCAGACTGACCGGCCAGTCGCCGGTCATGGCCGATCACGTGAAAATCGGCCGATTCCGGTCACCAGCCGATCTATCGGTGCATCTCTAACCCCATGCAACCTGTTGCACCAGCTACCATTAGCCACCCGGCTTTCGGCCAGGTACAGTGAGACAAGTGGCCAAGATTTAGGAAGCAGAGAGATAATGTTTGTTTATATTTTGATCTGTGAATTTGATTGACAGGCGGTTTTACGATTTCTCTGAATGTCTTACTAGACAGTCCTGCTCCCATGTCTTGTTACCTTTATGCTAGTGTGGAAAGGATCTCTAATGCAACTCACTCTAAGCACTCAATTCCCCATACTTTTAGTTCTCGTGCCTAGTCAGACTTGGAAGTTGTCTTGACTTACTGTATGGTGCCATCAACTTTGATTTTCTCTGCACCTGGCTGAAAACTGGTCAGAAGTTATGTTTTTTTTTTTGTCTTGGCTTTCTTCACCACATTTGCGACAGTTTGCAGTAAATTAGGTGTCAATACAGATGGTGGTAACCAAAGTGAAATTTTAATGTAAAACTGAAAATGTAATTTTACTGTAAGAATTGTCTGAATACTGGTCGTTCCAGTAGTGTAGTGTTGGTTGACTGTTCTAATGGTGAGAAACTAAAACATGATGCACCTGATGAAGAAGAATCACTGAGCATCCGGCTTTGCAATTTGGTTATTAAGTCATGATTCAATAATGAGCTGATAATTCTCTTTCCAGGTCCAACGGCTTTCAGACCCGCTCATTTTTCTCCATAGACAATAAAATAAAAAAAATGTTCTGCTATTCAGTGTAGCCTTATAAAATCATATTTTTCGCAGAATCCTGGATGTTACCCTTGATTATATCATCTGGTTGCAGTAATTACTCTGTTGAAGTTAAGCAATTTTGTTTTACCCTCACTAAAACGGAGGTGATGGTGATAAAGTTTACAAGTTGCGAAAACGGGCTGGCTGCTCTAGTAAACGTCTTTTGATGGAAAAAACTGTTGGACCTGTGATGTCGGACTTAACAACCAAATGGCAGAGCTTGGGATTGGTCATTTAATTCTCACCTCCCAGCTGATGACCACCATTTGTTACTTTCACCGTTCAGCTTTCCTCAACATAACCAAGGAGACTGGAGGTTACGGGGGGCGGGTATGTGCAGTGGAAGGCTTCACAAGCATGCCGAGTTAGTATGGCAGGTATCTGCTGATTTGCAACCCCCCCACCCCCATCACTCTGTCCTTTTTAATTTGATACTACAGTAGAGATTAAGATGGCTTCCTTGCGGTTCAGTCTCTTATGACATTTAGTATTGTATGGTGAGGTCTGTGTGCTCAGTAAGGAAGTGACTTGAGTTGGTGAGGGATAGGCATGTGGTGCCCCAATTGTTGTTGTAGTCACTGCTGCCATCTAGTGGACAGCCATGTTCTCAGCTGTTCACTTTCCAGCTACAGTTTATTTGCAATAGATCATATCTAAATCATGTATACATGTATAAGTTCTGTGGACAGTTGAAGATAAATTGCTGCTCCAAGTTCCAGCTTCCTCATGACTTTGAATATTGTCCCTCCCCAAGATGGAGACCGTTGAAGGTCCACACTTAACTTTTTGACCATCCGAGTACTTGCAGTGCGCTGCTTGTTCATTATCATGTTCCATCATTATCAGTTTGCACACCTATGCAAATTAGATATTGTATTTAGATATTATTTAAGTACAGAACTACGCAGAATGGGACATGGTGATAGTTTCCAATAAGGGCAGGTTCAACTTTCATTTCTGGTATGTCAGTATTTGTTGATACAAAAAAGCATTTCATAGCATGAACTGTATGCTATCCTCCCAAGATGTAACTCATTGACATGCAAGACCTACAGAAATCCCTAAACTAGTCCGCTTTTGTACTGCCTTCACCAGATAAGCAATCTTTCATCATACACTGTGCCGTTGGCTTCTTTAAACCATGCTTTCCCATAGCATAAAGGTGGTATATGGATAACGACAAGTGATCGCTGATAGAAGAGTTCTGTAAAGGAGTTTCGCGCACAGATACTGGAGATTCATAATAATGCAAGTAGCGAGTCTTTTCTCTGAGAGCTGTGTTTAATGTTTTGTATAAGGGTGTAAAACTACCTCTTGCCCATCAAGAAAAACCTAACTATCTTATTGGCTGTTTCAGTAACCACTCATTTAGCCGGAAGGCCTGTGGATATTCATCTGATTGTAGATGTGCCAGTGTCTGTATGATATGATGGAAGGCATTATGGAGTGAATGCCTCTCTTGTAGCTTTTATCTTGTCTATAAAGATAGCCACAGATACCACCTGACAGGTGTGACGTATGTAAATATGCTGATTATAAAGCATGATTATTGCACAAAATTGTGTCTTGGACTGCTCACAATAAAAAGCCAGCCTAAATTGTACTGTTTAACAACACAATACCACTGATGTCTCGAGTGTGGGGAAGAGCACGCTGGCTACAAGAATGTCCCAACAGAGCTGTTGCTTGAATGTAAAGTACTCAATGTGGATTTTGCCAAATATCTGAACAGAACTTGAGAAAAATAGCATAAGCCTTTTGTGTACATGGAATAAGTCTTGGATCTTTTACTTTAACTCATGACAAACTATTGTATTTCTTTGTTTGTTGTTCAGATTAAATTGCACTGGATAGATAAATGATATTAATGCCTCTTTCTCCCTCTCCCTTCCTTCCATCTCTAGAATGTTCTGAAGGCTCTCAGGCAAATCAGTGGCAGGTCAGTGTGGAGATGAAGCAGGACCTGCTGTTGCCGGGCAACACCAGCACCACTGCCAGCAGGGGGCATCAGAGACGGCAGCGATCAGCAGCACCGACGGCAACCACCACCACCACCAAGACTATCATCGCCCCGCCAACCTCGCCAGGCACCACCCCCTCTTCCTCCTCAAATTCCTCATCTTCCTCGGTCCGCGCCGGACTGGAAGACGGGCCCGAGGATGATGGCCTGCTGGATCGAGCGGCCGCTGAAGAGGAGGAAGAGGGAGAGAGTGAACAGGGGCACGATGAGGGAGGAGAGGAGGAGGAGGACGATGAGGAGGTGGTGGTGGAGGAGGACGAGGAGGGCAATGAACTGCAACAGGACGATTTAGAGAGGGAGGGGTCAGAGGTCGGGGGTGAGAACCGCTCGAGTCACAGCGAAGAAGCAGCCGACGAGGACAATATTGAGGACAATGATGGCAACAGCGGACATTTTGCTCAGGAGTTGGAGACTGAGGGACAGTGTGGTGAGGAAGAAGACCATAAGGAGGAGGAAGAGGAGCATGATTGCTACAACTCTGAGCGCTCTGAGGGAAGTTTGGGAGAGGAAGATGACGAGGAGGAGGAGGAGGAAGGGCGAAAAATGACCGAGGAAGATGAGGAAAGGACAGATGGGATGACGTCACACACAGCTGATGGCAAGACCAGTGACTGCCTGAAGGGACACCCGAGCAAACGTTCCAGCTCCAGCCTGCTCCAGGTAAGCCTCTACACTTCAGGAGAAACTTGGTGGACTATTGGCCTTTATGACGTATGCAGATTACATGATTTTCTTTGTCTTCCACGATGGTCTTTTACGATTGACCATGTCAGACTAGGCGATCAGAGAACCACAAATTCTTGCTGCATCTTGGTTGGAAGATTTTCCACATTACAAGATCATGTAGCCTATCTATCTTAGCCTTCTCGTCTTGTGTTGTCATAGTGTCAGTGTCAACACGGGAGTTGTAGGAGATTCCCCAAATATTCTGACATGCTAGACTTTTGGTCGTGGAATCATGGAACATCACAGACAATAAATCGCTGGGGTCATTTCATTTGTCACATTACAAGACATGTTCCTCCTGCGGCGTTTTTCCCGACTTTTTATATGCAGGCACGACACTGGAAATTTGTCAGTTTCGGACTATATTGTGTAATCTGTATAGGCCATTACACGGATTAAGCCTAGTACTAGACTAGAAAAAAACTTAAATGAAAATCTCCATTAAAAAGGCTTTTAATATAGGATTAAGTTTTTTTAGTTAATTGAAATAATAAACATGCAGATATTAAAGAAGGTAAATATTTTGCTGAAGGATTTTCCAAAGGCCAGACATAACATGTTGATGTGATTTGTAGCAGAGTTTTGCATTGTTCTCAGTAATTAACATTAATTCCATTAAAGCAGCACTATGTAAGTTCTGGTCTAAAACTAGCGAGCTAGCTACCTAACATGCCCCCAGAACCTTGCAAACACGAGACAGAGCTGTGGAAGTGCAGGAAGTACAAAGTGCATGTCCTCGATGGCTGTTGAGAACGACACATGTGTTGATCTGTCCTTAACATGACCATGTACTTTAAAATTAGAATATGATGCAAAAATGGTGTAATAAAAGTTGTCTAAAAGGGCTCCTCGCAAGGTTGCAAATGTTTGTGTAGTGTAGTTTTTTTTTTTTTTTTTTTTTTGGTCTCAAATATATCTGGACCATATCCTCAATTTATGAGTAGCTTTTTAATAGGAGATCATATATTGTTTCAAGGTAAGTTTATACCAGTAGCAAATGTGAATCCTATTAAATAATTTAAGTTAAAAGTATTGGAGTATTGGATGGAGCATGGGTCCAGCTCTGCAGATGGTGTCTGTGGACCTCTTTCAAGACCTCTTGCATTCTTAGTCAGATTGATCGGTATGTTTTCTAAATTTCAGAAATGTTCACCTTAACGGACGTTATAATAATGAAGTGTGTGTGTGTCTGAACACACTGAAGGCAACCTGTGCACAGCCAGCGTGTGTGTGCTGGTGTTGAGGGTTTGAGTGTGGGGGCGTGTAAAGTGAGAGTTTCTTAATTGGTTTGACCACAGATGTTTGCTGAAGGTTCCAACCTCTCGCTCCCTTTCTGACCCGAGAGGTTGCGTTACTCTTTGGCCAGCAGGGCTTTTCTTAACTTCCCGGGTCAAAAGCAGATCAAGGACCATGCCCTTTGGCCATAGCGACCTACCCCCCCCCCCCCCCCCCGAACCCCAAGGCTTTCTACTGTTGCAACCTTTATGTCCTCAATGCTCCAACAAGCCCAATTAGAAATGATAAATTACCAGCTGGTAATTCATGGGCTTGTTAAGACTCAGATGGTGTGTGTAAAAAGGAAAGGAGTTGACATTTTTTGAGCAGCAAGTGTCCTTGAAACGAAAGTCCTAGCTCGATGCTGTTTGTTCATGATGTGTTTTTTTTTTTGGTTTGTTTTTTATTTATTTATTTATTTTTAGTTGAAATTTATTTTTGAGCTTCCCAATTTTTTTATTAATAGGAGAATGAAGAGTAGACAGGAATTGAGTGTTAAAGAAATTGGGTGTGTGGAATTGTGACCATGTGATATGCTGCCCCTTGCACCACTGCTCCCCCGTATCAGGTTGTAGTTTGGTCTGTTCCATTGTTTATGTCTGTCTCTTGTTAGCCAGCGTAAGTGTGAGGTGGATTGAGGTTGGTGAGCGGAATGTGGAGCTCCTGCTGGGTGTGGAGGGTGCCTTGTTCCTTGTTTTGGATCCCTGGGTGGGGATGACCCTAGGGGGAGGGACAGATGGCGCTCGGCGGCGCGTCCTCCCAGGTGCAGCTGTCTGGACAGAGGTCACGGGTCGCAGGTCACAGACGAGGGCTGGGCCAAGCGCTCTTCTCACTTTTTTCCCAGGGGATGCCTGCAGTGTCATTCCATTTCTCCTCTCTGTGTCACACCCTCTCGCGGTTTTCCCCCTTGTGAACTACTAGTTGTGAAGGGACATGGATAGCTAAAGACCCTTCTTCCTTCAATTTCTCACATGAAAGTAGCATTATGCTGATCAATCTCAGACTGTTAGGGCATTATGCATTGATCAGTATGCGTTAGCTCAGCTATTTAACTGTTGATGTATGCGTTTTTAGTTTTGTTTTATTGTAGGTGGGTAGCCCAGTGAGTTGCTCCAAGTGAGAATTACTGTAGACAATGTTTGGTGAAGTAAACTTTGTAACTGCTGTGTCGGACATGGCCCAGCCAGGACCATCCCTAAGGCCGCATCTCTGTGAACTTGACGAGAGGGTCAACTGGGGACAAAAAGTGCTGATGCTTTTGTCATTTGGTTTGAGGATGAATGAACTCAGTGGCCGTCCAGTTTTGTCTCCCTCCTCTGTGCTCAGTCCATGAATAGAATAGAAGTCAGAGCAGTGGAATGTGCTTGTGGCTTGCACATTGCCATCAGGTACTCCCACCTATTTAAGAACAATAAAAACAAAAAGAAGGGCGCCACCAACAAGACCTCAGGGAGACTTGTCTCCTCAGCGTCTTCAATGGCGTCTCAAGATGGCAGTCTCTTCTTTCTTGTTGCTGACAATGACTGAAACCACAGGTGGGTCTGCGTGCTGGGGTTTTCACTGTTGTGGTGGCCATTTTGGCTCTGTATGTCTGGGTGGCATCAGATGCCTGCCAGGCAGTGGTGGTCTCTGCTCAGGCATTGTCTCCAAGAAAGCCTGCATTCCTTCCAGCCAGGCAGCTCTAGACTTTTAGAAAATGTTATAAAGCACAGGGGACACACACACACACACACACACACTGCCCAGAAACATTTTCACTCATGCTTTCTGTCTCCATCCTCTCTTTGCGCTTGTTTGTTTGGATTGAGTGTTGTTTTGCTTGGTTTCATTTAGTTCATTTTGTATGCAGCGGGAATACGTGTGCGATGGATTGCTGAGGACATTTCTGTTTTCTGGAGGTAATTGGGTGGTACAGAGTTTCATTGGATTGGACCGAGTAAGATATTGTTAACACAGCACCTGATTGATTGTGGTGTTTTTTTTTTTTTTTTTTTAATCGGTAAGCAAAGCAACTTTGATCAAAAGGCTTAATACCAAGGGATCCCTAAACAAGCCTTAAATTGATAATCATTGACTGCTTCAGATGAGAAGAGAGTAGTATGAGAGTATAGGCCTAGGGGTAGCAATACAGATGTCCACCAGGGGGTGCTTGAGCCTGCTTGTGTTGTAGAACTACACTATGGGTTGATGTTCGATGACTGAGCCAAAAAAATCCTTCTAAATAGCTTCTACTATTTACAAAAGATAGTAGAACTACTTATAAAGGTTGCCATTGAACCCATGACTACCACAGTCGATGACTGCTCTAGTCATATGGACACTGTATACACCACATATGGGATGAAGCTTGAACTGCCCGCATCAAAAGGGTTAATTGAAGCAGGAAACAGATGTTCTTGTCACTATCTGACCTTAACCTAACAATATTAAAACAGTCGCTTCTTATTTCCACCGTTAATCTGTCACCTACTTTCAATGCTTTCTAGTGATTTCTACCATTCTCTCTCTTAATATATCTCTCTCTCTCGCTCGCTCGCATTCTGAACCTGATAGTATAAATCTGCTGTTCTAGCCCTTTGGAGTGAAGGATTAATATCCCCCAACCTACAGCCCGGGGCATAGTAATCTGTTAGATCACAAACACACTCAGACACACACTTAGTCACTCAAGAACACATACACACACACAAATGTATTAGGATTTGTGTCCCTGTGCTTTAAGGCATGAAGGTATGTTTACTTAATCAGGGCGGTATACTAATGTACTGTGGCAGTGCTGACAACCCCAACCCAATCCCCACCCCACCCCACATACACACACATACAGAGAGAAAAGGAGAGTTTCTCACACATCTGAGGATCAACCACCTAAAAGACTTCTTAATCAATTAAAAAGCAGCAGAACGACAGAGATAGCCAGAGAGGGAGAATTCCCAGAGTCCGAGATGCTGGCCCTGGGTTACTGGTCATTTTTAGTCCCGTGGAGCAGCGAGGGTGGAGCAGGGAGTGTGGAGCAGGGATTGCGACGGTGGAATGTCAGGCATGTGGGTGGATGCTGAGGCCTCGCTGCTTCTGAGCAGCCGGACGCTCTCGCATCGGTGGTCACAGGGGTCACGTATCCCAGCATTCTCTGCATACCGCATCACCTATCCCGCCACCACCCAGCCCCCACCCTGACACACACACACACGCACCTTCTGACAGCCCTCGTCATAACCACCACCTAGAATTTCCCCAACCATACAGTACTCCCAGGATGACTGAGCAGAGGTTTCACATTGCCAAAGTTTAGCAGTTTTATTCTTGCCTCAAGCCATTTCGTATGACACTGTATGATTTTATTCACTAAACCTAGTAGAGTTTAAATCCAACATAGTTCACACTGTAGAGGGTATGATTATGGTACACAAGACAATGTAAGGATTACTCCTGAGATGTTGAATGAAGGCCAGTCTTTGACTGTCTCTGTCTCTCTGTTCAAATATGATATTTCACTGATTGACTGAATTGGCCTGTGGGTGTAGTAGAGTTAACCTGTGTCTCCTGCTGATGTCATTTTCTGTTCATACATTTCAACGTGTTCCAAAAGCACTGCTGACTTTCAAAGTATGAATCATTCTGGAAGCATGTGCACCCCTCCCTCCCTCTCTCCTCCTCTCTATCTCTCTCACACACACATTTGCGTACGCGCACACACACACACACACCAGGCTGCTTGTCTGTATGCATGGAGTTGGAGATTATGGTGGTCACACTTGGGAGGAGGCAGATATAGCACTTGATAGATCAGCACGTGGGAAGAGCCGGTGGATATGAAATGAACATTGTGTATGCGTGCGCAGTGCCATGTTGGGTGCTCACTGTACAGACGTGCGCTGATGGTGTCACACTCGGTGTGGAATGGATGGGCCACGCTGCGCTGGCATGACTAAGCTGCTTTGAATTCCATGGCAATGTCGCCAGTCTCGTTGAGAGCTGAGCAGCCGAGTTTGGGGGAATACAGGAAATTACATTTTGTCACAGACCCTGCCTGTAGAACTGCTGTTCTCCTTTTTCGGGCTTGGTTGGAATGCTAAAAGGAAACTAAGTTCGGCCCAGGCTTGGCAGTGCAAACTCGAGCCATCTTAGTTGAAGTCACCCCAGGCAACATTTTAAAGGGCACAGGCTGGCATCGGTCACGTGACTGAGAGACGAGCTGCGTCAGTGCACAGCAAGACAAGAATGGTCGGGGGTGGGATGGGGGTGCGGCACGTCGCGGCGGTCTAAAATAAGACCTAAGCCAGCCAAGAGGGGGGACCTGACCGAGAGGGTAACGCTCGCCGCGGGCGATAAATACTGTTTGCCCTTCCACCCATCCCGAAACTGAACCTGGCCACCACACCATCTGCTCCCTGCTGACCACTGGCGCGCTGCCCTACTGACGTGTGTAGTAGTATGGCCCTATGGAGGAGCTCCATGCTCGGCCTCGCCACGCCCTGCGCTCGGAGCTCGCTGCCCAGGGAAGGCGCAGAGGAGCGGGGACAGGGCCACGTGGAGAGCTGCCCTGTGGAAGTGGATGTCATGGAGGCGGTCGCGGAGAGACTGCGGTCGCAGCGGAAGAATGCCGAGGGTCAGAAAACGCGACCCCGCCAGAGCATGCTCCGGATCTTCAACATCCACGTCATCACACATAGACTGTACCGTCACAGAGAGCGATTGGTGAGGAGGCTTTCTTTGTCAATTTTGCCACGTACTGATTTACCTCACACATTACAGATTAAACAGACAAGCAGATTAAATTCATCCATGTGGTGATGTTTGATAGCCACGGAGTTCCCAGAAGCCTGTTCACCATGCGTTTCTATGCATTGATGCTTCCTTATAAGAAGAGGGCTAACGGCTAAATATTTATAGAAGCCGACTTTTAATTTATGACTTGATTGGTTTTTCGCAAAAATTCCAGTATTAACAGACTGAGCATTTGGTGTCACAATTGGTGTCCTTTTCAACGTCCTTCTGTTAAAACAGTCTTTAATCTGTAGCCCGCATGTTGAGATGCGACGATTTGCCAAAGTACTCCCAGAGGATCTCTCTAAATTAGGATCGTGCATGTCCCATGCTTTGTCATCATGATCTACTGGAGGAACTATTCTATTTGGCAAACAGCCATGTGGCACTGACTGCCCAAAATGGCGATGGATGCTTGCAAGATGGCGGAATAGCTGGGAGGAAGAGGACCCTAGATGATTCAGCATTTTATAGTAGATGGATGTTCACCTTATATGCAGTTCAAGGTTCTTTCCATTTAGATCCGAATGGTTTCTGGTGTGGGCCAAATGGAGAGCTGGTCCTGGGTCAGCTATTTCTCCATGCAGAGTCTGTCAGTCAAGAGATGAACTCCATTTCCCAGGATTCCTGTGGTTTCCCAACACCTGTCAGCTCATTTATGCCAGCTGTTGCCACTCCCTTCTCAGAAGCAGGGGGAATGTCTCGAACCTGCACTCGTGTTTCTGTCCCGGAGCAACCCTCGCTGAAGGTCCCCTCATAGGCACAGATCATTATCGCCTGTCAGAGTTGACTTCCTCACCTATAAGGGTACTTCTTTGCCACAGTTTGGCCTGGCAGACTCTCTCCTGCGTATAGAGCCATGTAGTCATCCAGCCAAGATAAGCCTACATCGTTTACATTCTATCCCTGTGGGATACAGTCATTTATGTACATAATTACTGAATGACTTGGAGATGATAAACTGTGGGACTGAAGCTGATCAGCCGTCCATTTTGAGCTTGCAAATGTATTCCACTATATTTAATATTCATTAAAGTTGGATTCAGTGGAATATATGAGTGTTCTTGCTGATTGTAGACCTGGACTTTGAAGTCCGGGGCATGTCCAGGCTTGTGCCTCAGTGTTGCGTCTGTCAGTGACTCAGGAGGCTTTGAACTGCACAGAGATAAGACCTTCTGTCTAATGAAGGTGGTTTCCATGCTCCCGGTCAGAGTTCATGACCTTCCAAACTCTGAACCAACTGCCCACATCCTTATCTAGTTCACCCAGTTCCGGAATGTTCCTTTTCTAGAACTTCACTAAAGAATCCCATGGGTATTTTTTTTGAGCGGTCAGAATCAAGTAACCCTAAGAAGCAGCAGGCGGGGTTCTGGAAGGAATTTGGCAATTACTTTTCCCCTCATAACTTTAATCTATGATCTACTGTTTTGTTGGTCTGTCGAAAATATTTTTTTCTGTATTCATCATACTGGTCTGCTATACTGCTGAAATGTTGTTAAAGATTGCTTTTTGTTTTCTGAAGATATGGGACCGTTGACTCAATTGTGGTATACACTTTTATCCGAAGTCTAGCTGTGACTGATTGGCGCTGTGGATTGCGGCAGGGCAGCATGCCTCCTAACACACTTGTCAGGATGAGTTAGGCTAAGAACTCGGAGGGCGCACATTGTTTTGACAGTATGGCTAAGCACTTTAAAGTGCCTCACAGAATAAGTAAGATTTATTAAATATTTATGATTTCAGCCATTGCACAACTAAGGCCCTTTTTACACGTACAGGGTTGCTTTTTTAAAATTGCAGTGGACAAAGTTTTGGTCTTTTGTCCACTGCAATGTCATCACAGACCAAGAGTTCCGCACTATGATGTGACCATTACCTTTAGGTATTTTTTCCATAGACTGTATAAAGAACACTGAAACTATAGATCGTTCTCGTAGGAGCCATGAAGAGAATTCACTCCTCAACAGGTTAACCTAGAGTACATTACTGCAATGGGCTTTGGGGTGGTTAATCATACCTGGATGTCATTCAGAACTTTGATTGGTTATTTAGCTTCCCCAGTTTTAACAAATTCATCATAATATACTTGGGTTAATATTGACATTATTTAGAGTGGGGCAGCCCTTAGGTCTCTTACTAGCCTCTTGCCTAGTGTCCAAAAGCCCTGGTGGTCCAAAAGAGTTCTTTCCACGTGGATCCCTGGATGAAGTCGCATAGCATAGTAACACTAGCGTAGCATAGCGTTTTAAGTAGCGAATGTAATGGACGTCTTTCAGAAAGAACGTTTCCCCCACCTCTAGATCTAAATCTACCCTGTTCGTTAATCCCCTCACCCTGGATACATAGTTGACGAGTGACTAATTCTATTATGAAAAAGAGTCAGTTCTCACTTCATGATTAATAAATTTGATTAATTAGCAACCGGTCCTGAGGTTCACTGGAACAATTAATCAGCGCTCTTTCCGGGGCGTTTGCCCTCAGGAGTGTCTCTAGCCCGGCCTTGCAGGAGGTTACAGTGTCACTCACTCATGGGCCGTCTGCCGAGACCAATTGCTTCCAGTTCATTAACAGAATGGAATGGACTGGACTGATTGCCTACTGCAGAGGAAGTCTTTTTGAATGAGATGCCTTGAAAGCGCCATTCATATTAGTCAGTGATACTGTTATATATGTGATATATTTATTTTTTTCACATCCTGGGCCTTGATTCTCTCTCTAGCTCTCAATTCAATTCAAGAATGCTTTATTGGCATTATAAGCTCACTTATATTGCCAAAGCAGTTATACAATAAATCTGAACACATACATGTCAGTAGATTTTCATAAGAATAAAATAAATAGGTAAAAGTAAAATCAAATGCAGTGTGTGTGTGTGTGTGTGTGTGTGTGTGTGTGTGTGTTTTTATTTGTCAATATAGGTCACTCATTGTCCCTTAGATTGTGGCATGTTGATGCATACTGGGCAGCAAGATATGCTTTATCTCCTTCTCCTAATAGTATCTTTAATTTTGATAAGTCATTAAGTTCATTAAAATTAGGAATTTCTGAGTTAAATTTGTTGAAGAAAAGGTTTCTTGTTTGATTGAAGGATGTACATTGTAGGAGGAAGTGCATCTCTGTATCGACCTCACCTGTCATGCAGTAACCACATGTTCTGTTTTCTTTTGGTTGCCATGATTTTCTGAGTCTTCCTTTTTCAATTTCCAATTTGTGGTCACTTAGCCTGTACTTGGTTAGGGTCAGTCTCTGTTTTCTATCTCTGACAGTATTAAGATATTCTGCTAATTTATATTCTCGGTTTAGGGCCAGATAGCATTGTAATCTACTTTTGATTTTTAGTTTCTTCTTTCCAATATTCCAAATAGGCTTCTTTACATTGTTTCATAATTTGGTTTACTCTGATTGTTTTTTGGAAAACAGTGTTGTTGTGAGACTGATCAGAGTGGGTGTGTGGCAAGGCAGTTAGTCTGCAACAACTGATGTAGGGGACTTTTTTCTGGGTTTAGCTCTTGGGTTTGGAGGGCTTTAGAATGAAGGGTGTCTTGTGGGCTGGATTTTGTCGGCTCTTTTGTTGATGTTAATGATTAGTGGGTATCTACCTAATTCTGCTCTACATGCATTTGTTGGTGTTTTTCTCTGTACTTGTAGAATGTAGCATGTAGAGATTCTATTGTGTGTTTGTCCCAGTGAGTATAGCTATGATGACTTGAGTGGACCCCATACTTCACTACCATACAGTGCAATGGGCTGGATGACACTATCAAATATTTTAAGCCAGATTTTAATTGGAATTTGGAGATTTTCTTTTAATTGCATTTAGGGCTCTTCAAGCTTTTTCCTTTAGTGCATTCACTGCCATGTTAAAACTCCCTGATGCTGTCATTGTTATACCTAGGTAGGTATAACTCATGGTGTGGGGGATGATAGAATTGTTTATTTTAAATTGGTGTTTGTTTTCTTGGCATTTGGGGCGTTCTTGTAAAATCATTACATTTGTTTTGTCTAGGTTTATCTCTAGGGCCCAGGTTAGTAGCAGACAGTAGAACAAAGTCATCAGCATCTCTCTCTGTCTCTCTTTCTCTCAGTCTCTCTCTCTCTCTGTGTCTCTGTCTCTTTCTCTCTCTCTCTCTCTCTCTCTCTCTCTCTCTCTCTCTCTCTCTCTTTTTCTCTCTCTCTGTCTCTGTCTCTCTGTCTCTTTCTCTTTCTCTTTCTTGCTCTCCATTCTCTCCAGTAACAATCCATTTGGCCTTCAGGACCAAGGAGTTGCTATGACAGCAATACACGTCTTGCCTGATTCAGAGCTCTCCCTTTTTGTATTTTTGCAGAAACTGCAGCAAAATCTATCGTGATTGATGACTGTTTGCACGGGTTCTGAGTACTGCGGGCCCATTGCTTATGCTGTGAGGAAGAGATCAGGGAAACGGTCCATGTCATATTTTCAGTTAGACAGATACTGCGCCATCATGGCAGGTTCAAGAGACTAATTCTGACCCTCAGTTGAGGACTGAGGACGGTGAGGCCGTGGGGAAGTGATACAGCGGAGAGTTCTTTCCACAATCAGATCAGGTCATGGGTGGTGTTAGGAGTGTTTAACACTTGGCTGACACTTTACCCTTTGCCTAATCGCTGGCTGTCAGGTTATCTTGTTGTTTTCTCTGTTGATGTGAGGAGCAACAACGCAGCGCTGGTTTCTGTAAGGCTCCCCGTCGACCTTGAGACTCGGCAACCCGCTTTTCAAGGCGCACCTTTGTTGCATTATCTCGCCCGCAGCTATGCGAAGAATTTTTAAGATGTCATTAGCGGGCCGCTTTATTGGAGACTAGTACTCAGGCCGGGTGCTGGAACAGCCGATTTCCCACCGCACTGTACGCGTACAAACCCCATCTTCTCAACAGGTGCGTGCGCGCGCGTCTGCGTTGCCTCAGGCAGAGCTGCTTATGCAAGATCTGTGGTGTTGGATTAGGGGTGGAACTGATGAGATTGGGAGCGAAAGCAGATCGGGGTACGCCAAGTGAGACCGTACAATTAATTAACTTAAGGCTTCTGTGACGGAGGGGGGGAGAGGGCGTGGTGGGGTGGGGGGTAGGGGGAATTGGTACAGTCCCGTCTGCATGACGTGGCTCCTGTGTGGAGGAGATGGTGGTAGAGCGGAGGCAAACTGGTTTAAATATAGCAGCCCAGTCCACTCCTGTCCTTCTCTTCTAAGGTGATGGGAGCAGCGCTCCTGCCTGCCCAGATCCATGCCATCAGTCTCTCTCTCTCTCTCTCTCTCTCTCTCTCTCTCTCTCTCTCTCTCTCTCTCTCTCTCTCTCTCTCTCAGCAAAACTTAGCGAGTTCAGCTTTAATCCTAAAATGGTTTCGTTGTGCCAAAATATTGACAGCCGTGTCTCTCTCTCTCTCTCTCTCTCTCTCTCCTTCCTAATGGCTGATCATTCCCCTCATTAGGGCCCTCATTACAGCCCAGTACATGCCAGCGCTCCTGCCAGCCTCTGATTTTAATAGAATGCCAACTGCCAACCGTTTGGCCCCTGCCGTCCCAGCCCACATTAGACAGCGTGGCTGTCTCCCCCCCCACCCCCTTCGAGATGTGTCCTTACAAAACCAGTTGCACATCCGTGTGTGTGTGTGGTACAGTGGGCTGTCATGATTTTAGAATATCTGCCCTCCATATGTGTACCCATGAAGTGCCACCCCCCTCTCCTTCCCTCCACTGCCTAAGCTCCTTTAGTAGCTTGCTCTTTTCTGTCTCCCTCACTCTTATACACCACACACACACACACACACACACACACACACCCTGTTGGTTGTGTGCCCTGCA
>NC_063212.1:7487855-7497855 GCF_017589495.1 Alosa alosa
GCGCCATGTTCTGGCCTCGGAGGATTCTGTGTGAGTGTTGTGTTTTAAATGCACTTTGCACACCTGGTCTGCTGCTGTCACTCCCGCACAGCGCATTGGAACTCCGCACACGCAGTGTTGCTTTGGAATGAGGTGTAATTGGGCGTAAGGACTCTTGTGAGGAAGGTCCCTTTAGGACATGAGCGCACGCACACATTCTGAGACCTATACATACAGACACACACACACACACATTCTGAGACACACACACACACACACACACCTCCAGTGGTTTAAAAAATGCATGGGCACCTACCATCCAACCACCATCCAACACCCTCAACACACACTCCTTCCCACACACATACACACACGCACACACACACCCTCACACACGCCTCTTTTAAGTATGCATGAGCACTCACCAAGTCCAGCCACACATTCCCCTCTCTGGCACACACACACACACACACACACACACTCGCGCTCTTCCACCCTGTGCGCGTAATGCATTATGGATAAGGTACAGATCGCTGTGTTGAATAATCCACGGGATGGTTGTTTAGCCCATAGCTCCCTGCAGGGACTGTCGGAAACGTTGAGTCAACGTTTGCTAGATGGTCAGGGAGGGAAAGGCCTGCCCAAAATAAGTTTCCCCCCCTTTGGGCCATATATGCTGACTAGGCAGCCAAAACTTAGCGAGTTCAGCTTTAATCCTAAAATGGTTTCGTTGTGCCAAAATATTGACAGCCCTGTCTCTCTCTCTCTCTCTCTCTCTCTCTCTCTCTCTCTCTCTCTCTCTCTCTCTCTCTCTCTCTCTCTCTCTCTCTCTCTCTCTCTCTCTCTCTCTCTCTCTCTCTCCTCTCTCTCTCTCTCTCTCTCTCTCTCTCTCTCTCTCTCTCTCTCTCTCTCTCTCTCTCTCTCAGTCTTTTAGAGAAGCCAATGAGCTGAGTGGAAATTGAAAAGTTTACCTGAATAAGGACAGAGTTCAAGTCAGGTTAGAATTCCATAGGATTTTTGTCAATACTTAGTCCATAATAAGCCATAGTTGTTATTATCGATTCCTCAATTAAACTGCTTTCCCTCGACAAAAGTAGTGATTCTGCATCAGCAGTTCAGACTAAGCAGAGTGGAGGATGATTTGCACAAAAAGGTTTAGCTTAACCACCCTTTTTCTCCTCTTTTCCTCACACCGACTAGGATACAAAAAGAATAAGTAAATAGTGTATCGAGCACATTGTATTCAGTGTATAGGCCCCTGAAATTTCACCTATTGAAGCTTCTCTTTTGTCTTTTTCTGAGTAATCGAGTCTTACGCCCTCTCCTTCAGCTTCCTCAAACACAAATAAAAGAATAAGAAAAAAATAAACAAACACTAAATGCTGGTGGGTTGCGTTGGTATTCATTTAGTTAAAGTGGTTACGAATGTTTCGCAAATGTTTCGAATCCCAAACAACGGTAGTTAAAAGGTATGTGCAGAAAATGAACAGCTTGGCATATTCTTGCATAGCTAGAACAACTGTCAATAAACATTGGTTTTGTTTTGTTCCCTACTTTTAGGCCTGTTCTTTTAACAGAGTGAGGAACTATCAGACATTCAATGCAAAGTACTGGGTAGAACATTTGATAATTAACCCCTGGGTTGTATTAACTGGTTGGTTGATGAAACCAGCGCGTAGCCAGTTGTGGCTAAATGGGTCCAAAGAGCCTCTCTGTGGGAGCGCAGTGGAGGAGCAGAGGGATGAGGCGGCAGGATTCCTCACATCGCTGGCGTGTCTAAGCCAGCCAAGCGGAAAAAAGGACATGAGTCTGTCTGAGCTGATCGTGCTCGCTGACCACACACACAATTAACATAGAATCTCACACACACACACACACACAAACACAAACAGCATGCCCATCTTTTAGCATGAAACAGCATGGAAAATACACATAGCATTTAAACACAATACTCATGGTCTGTATGTATAAAAAATATGCTACAGACACACTCACACACACACACACACACACACACACACACTGATGCAGCACCCACCCACCCTCAGGCCCTGATACCTGTGTCTGACGGACTATTCTGCTAATGTCATTTAGGTGGTGCTGGAGCGAGCGCGTGCGTCTCTGAGGAGTCGCTGGCGCTTCACACCTCCCTGGTGGGTTGACGGCGTTGTTGACATTTTTGCAGGTCTCTCATCACCACCACAGAGAGGATGCGAGACACATTGCTGAGCTCTTACATCAGTTCAGCACTCAAACCAAATCTCGTGAACTGAAAGATACAACACACTGCAAGTAAACACAACACACACACACACACACACACACACACACCTCATCTTCCCTTCTCTTCTCTCTTTCCCACTCTTTCTCACCTACACGTTTCTATTATCCTCCTTTTATGCACAGTACAGAACTTAAGATAGTCGGAGCATTGTGCTCCTACACGGAGACTTAGCATTAGACAGAATCAAAAGCAAGGGAAGAAAGCCGTAAGAGGCAGCTACACATCCTAGGCACCAAAACATGTCTGGTTTTACCAGTGATTATGTGGGAATCTAGCTGTTTTTGGCTTTGTATTTGTTTTGTAGCGAGAGTAAGCTCAGTCATAACAACGGAGGTTTCATGTCGGGGGAGGGGACTTGATATCTGCATCTTAACTCAAATGCCTTAACCAACCGTACCTTTTATTAATCAAGTTTGTCCCTTTGTCATACAATCTGAACCTGTCTCTTAGGTCAAATCTATCACTCTCATTCAGTCCACCTTATGTTCCCTGTAAGTATTTTAAGGACAGGCATGTATGGCATGACCGTCTAACCGTATGAGCAAGAGGCTCCATTGGTCATCTGGGTGGACGTGTAGTCCGTACCAGCGCACAGGTCCAGACTCTGCTGAGTGCGGAGTCCCGAGTGTGGTCGCACGGTCAGTGTGCTGTGCTGTGCTGTTTGTTTGCATGTGTGCTTGAGTCCACACACACACACACACACACCACACACACACACACACCACACACACACACACACACACACACACCACACACACACACACACACACCACACACACACCACACACACACACACCACACACATACTCATCTCATCTCTCTATACCTCACACAGTCACAGACGTTTGTAACCCAGCCAGTCAATGTATGGGGGCATTCAGGGCCATATGGTAATGAAAGATGCCACCTGTTTCCCTGACATTTAAACCAATTAACACTCGCTTGTTCACTTTATTGGAAACACACACTTTTAAGGACGAGACCTTTTGATGGTTGAAAAAGTTGATAGTTGATTAAGTCGATGGGAATTAGCCAATGTGGCCTCCCACAGTGGAGAGCACTGAGATTTGTGAGGGCCTGTTTTTCTGTGTTCTCACCATTACCTTGCTGAGGAGAGTGTGTGTGTGTGTGCGCAAACATGCATCTTTTTTGCATGTGTGGTTTAACGACTCGGTGAGAGAGGTTAATCTTTACTACTCACCTGTGACTTTACAGGTCAAACTCAAAGCCTCCAGTTTATCACCCTAAGACAGGCAGACACACACACACCAGAAAACTCTTAAAGTCTGTGGCCTGTGCCAATCCCCCCACTATTCCAGCTCTTTGGATGCCATCTTGGCTCTGTGGGGGCCCAGTGAGACCTTAAGAACCTTAGCAGCCTGGCAGGGAATGGCCTATCAGCACCTGAGAGAAATGTCAGCCTCCTCCTCTGACATTTTGGGTTGAATTGTGCAGACGTCTTATCGCCCGAATAATCTAGGAGTAAGTAGGTTGTGTAGTTAAGCATTTTCTTTTCTTTTTGTTCCTTAAATGACTCCTCACTCATCTCCTCATTTTTTTTTTTTTTTTTTAAACATGAAGCAGTGGCTATGGTAATAGAAGGTTGTCATTCATATCCCCCAAAGGTCAAAGCCTTTTTAGAAAGAATTTTAAAAAGCGTTCAAAGGCAATGGCGGGCACCTTGGCCATATATCATAACTAGTGTTTCAGAAAATTCAACTCTCTGATATTGGGAGGAATCAATCTCTGTGCCAGGTAATTGAGGAGGACTCCATCATGGAACATTAGCACAGAGGTCTTTAAAAACGACAAAATGAGTTAAGGGGACGCTCTGACCTGGTTTATGACCATCTCGTTCACACTCCCAAATGCACTCAACACTTTCTCTCCTTATTTCTCCGTTAGACATTTTCTAGGTCCTTACCCGGCAGAGGCAGATATTAACTGTTCATTAGTGCTCTTTGTAAACTAGCCTAGTTTGTTTTTCCTTGAAATTGTTTTCCTGCTGTAGATTATTTTTCATGGTTGGCTTTAATTATATGGTTTATATGTCTGTCTTATTTATCCATAATTAGATTAGACAGTGAAAGACGGCAGCTCTGGGATGCTCTTTCCCATGGGTGGTTGGGTGTGCAGTTCAGCTCAACATCTGTCTTGCCTCTGTCTCCTGTTGTTAATGTATTACCGTGGTAACTGTGCTTCGCAACGGGGAGTTAATGACTGTGGGACTGGCGGCCGCATCAAAGACAGAGTCCCGTGCTGCTCCACATTCTCCTCATACCACACACACAGTCTCAAAGACATGGTCGCACACACAGTCTCACACTCACACACACACACACAGCCACAGGGTATTGGTCAGGTGATTTTCAGAAATATGTCCCACATTCAGGGGGTTTTGGTGAAACACTGTGGGTGGAAGTCCTCTCCATCCATACGCAGGTGTGTGTACCTATAAGCACCCTTTTTAATGTGGCTAGACCTTATTGCTTGAAGGGATTGTTGCCAGGTTGTGTTGACACGTGTGTGTGTGTGTGTGTGTGTGTGTGTGTGTGTGTGTGTACACCTGCGTGTTATTTGGCTAGGGCGCAGATGAGCGTTGGCGATTTAGCTTTACTGTGAATCCGTAGCATCACTGCTGGAGGTGTTCTGTTATTATAGCAACACGCACACCTACACGAGCGTCTCGCATTTCGCTCTTCAAAGGCACAGCTCTGGATACATACTGTCAAGCTCGTACAATGACTGCAGTTGTCTTCCCCTGCTTCTTGGCTTCTCCCCAAAATGAACGACCTTATATTCCCAGAGAAAGGTTGCTGAGAGAATGGTTGCCACAGTTAAGCAGAACCAACCTGCACTCACATTTCTGCACACACGTCTACAAAATTCATGTGTAAACCTACCGACCTTGCATTTTTAAGGTCGTTTAGGCTAATTCCTGTCTAACACCTTGGTTCTTGGTTGTGACTCATTAGGCTTGTTTATATAAATACCCTTAAGTATTTATCAGAAGTCTTTGTGAACACGCATTCAAAGCGTTGTACCTTTTTTAGTCCTCTCTTCACTCTCTGTGAAGAAGAGTTCATTAGGACATTTTTAGAAGTGTAATTTTCTGTACCACCAGTCTCTTCCTGATCTGTCCTCATACCTCACGCCACGACACTGTCTCGGGAATGATCTAATATCTTAATGGCTTTCCTTTAGCAGACCCCTCTTTCACACTCCACCCTCCCGTTCACTGGAATGGCTTCTTTTTTAGCCAGCGAGACCTTGTACCGTATATTAACGTTTGAGAATCCATGTCCGTTACAGTACCAAAGGCGTCTTTGTGTCTGTTATGATGGATTTAATGGACTAGTTATTTTACAATCTATTGTTTGTTCAAAACTGAACACAAATCTCATGCACACATATAACATAAATAGTCTGCTACTCGTTTTTTTAAATATATAGATACATGAGGTGCAGAGGTGATTTTATGTTGAGATGAAACAGCCAGCGGATTAGGTTGAGTTGTTTTGTTGTGAATAACTGCCAAACGTGTGTGTGTTTGTGTGTGTGTGTGTGTCTGCCTGTCTTGTACTACTGGCTCCCAGAGGGAATGTTCGTCTCCTCCCAGCAACATCACATCACTTTAGTAACAGCGAAATAAAGCATGTGTTTGTGTGTGAGCATAAATATTAGAAAAGGGGAGTCAAAAGGTTGAGGCTAAGTAGTTCACAGCATTTGCTTGTTCAATGAGAATCAATTTGGTGGTGTGTTTGTGTGACACAAAGTATGTGTCTGCGTTTTGTCCTTTCATTATCTGATGCCTACGAATTGAAAGGGTAATTGGCACCTCAGAGTCCAGGGCCGACTCTGTATTAAAGGGAGTAAAAGGCCTAATGATGAGGGAGGAACTCGCTTAGATTCTGCACCTTTGAAACTCATCGTCATAGGTGCTCTGTTTAGATAACAGCATATCCTACTAAAAACAATGAAAGAAACTTGAAGAGAAACGGCACAGACAATGGTGTCTTTTTTTTTTTTTCCCATACATATTGTGATAATTCATTATGTTTGATATTCAAATTTAGAAAATAATGAAATGTGTGTCAGGAGCAAGGCCCATGACACATTGGGATACAAGAAACATCTGAAACAACCAGCACACCGTTGGTCTTCTATAAAGTGCCCTACCCTAATATATTTCTGCTGTTCTCTCTCTCTCTCTCTCTCTCTCTCTCTCTCTCTCTCTCTCTCTCTCTCTCTCTCTCTCTCTCATGCACACACTCACACAGCCACCATGATGTCCCCTGTGAGCCCACAAGTTGAGGCCTCTGCTCAGTGAAGTGAAATCGGAGTAGTGAGAACATGGATTCTTGCGCACATTGACATCTTTCCCGCGGACCACACGCGTGGTGAGACATGTCAGAAATCGACCACAATCAAAACCCCAAGTAGCCGAATTGACTCTGGAGTCTGGCTCGACAACAAGACGTATCTCAGACGGAATAGAAGTCGTAGTTTTAGAACATGATTTGGTGGTTTATTGATTTATTCATTCAGGATTGCTGTTCGTAATAGCCCCGAACTAATTCCACAACTTTCTCATTGAGTGTATGATCCCAGCATTAATAGTCTGTAACAACACATGGGCACACCACAGCTCATACCTCCGGCGCTGCCAAGGGGAAGTAATCGGGCGAAAAGGAGGGAGGGTGCGTTATGAGAAACTATGAACATAGCGGATGGCATGGGCAAATCAACAAGTGACGCATCGGGCCCGGTCATTTTATGAAATGCCGTCTATTTTCAATATGCTGGTTCATTCTGTCCTTAGTGTACATTTTGCTGCAGTGTAATCACCGTGCGTCCAAATGCTATCAGCTAGCGTCCACAGAAGGTCGGACTGTACCACATTCTTACCACTGGGAGCATGAAACTCGAGCTTTGACTCTGAACAGGCCTGAGAAAAACCCTCCCTCCCTTTCGTCTCGCTCTCTCTCTAGCTCCCCCCCCCTACCCCCCCCTCTCTCTGACCCCACCTCCGCCTTCTGCTCGGCATTCCTCTGTCCCTTCATTATCGTACTGCAGAACCCAGGGAGAGGTAGTCAGTGTGGGAACCGCCAGGCACTCAGAGCGTTCGCAAATCTGGCATGTCACTGGAGCCGTCCTCTCGCTCGCCGTGACTGCGCTTTTCCTCGTCGGGTGTCTTGCCCGAGCATGTCCACGGCAGCTCGGACATACTGTTTGGATTTATCGGGAGAAGTAACATTTGGTGCTTGTGGAAAGATACGGATACGCTCGGCGCAGATTTCTGTGGATTTTACCTACTGACAAGCTAACGCCTCGCAACCAGGGTTGAAAGATGGGGTTCTATGGCACTTTGAAAATGATTTTCTATAAAGTGAGTATACATTTACTCATGCAAAAACGTATCTAGTCATGTTGAGTTGCTATTTGTGTAACCCATAATTTACATTTCGTCTTATGTTGATGAAATTTAGGATATCTCTCTTTTTTCCCCCGCTTCGATAAAGATGGTCTAACCTTGGACTGGCTATGTGGCATGTCCGACAGTGGTGTGAAAAAAGGCGATATTTGCCTGGAGATATTTTCTGTCGCGGGAAGTACGCATGAATTGACCAGTCTCATTTACATAACAGGAGTGGGGGTGTTTATTCGGCTCAAGCAGCGCAAGATCGTTTGGGTGTAAATTCCAGGTGTGACCCATTCATTCGCGCTAAAAGCCTTTTTGTACGTGCCTGATACATATCTAATAAACCACTGAGTCGGATTAGCGCGTCTACCACACAATCTGGGTAAATCGCTTGTGAAATGAGGATGTCAGTTAGCGCATTGATATGGTCGGTGCACCTGCTTGCGGCATTGACGGGAGTTCCCTACATGACGCCCTGGTTGCCTGATTCCTCTGGCTCACCTATATTCAATTTTGTCTGTGTCGCGCTCGCAATATTCCCATGCTTTGTTTCTCCTATTACTCCTTTTAATAAGTGTTCATTGAAACCTCGCGGTGAATCCGAGAGAGTAGGAAATATAACGCAACTAAAATCAGTTGTCGTCTTGTGCACAAGTCAAGCCAAGGGCGATGCTAAAGCTGATGAAACGACCACACAAGTGCTGTGCAATGCACGATCTCGTTCCTTGACCACTGTAATAGTATCTCCCTGTTTAAATATGACGCATATTTGAGGTAGTATGGAATTTTGGTCAGGGCCTCTTGATTTTCTAGGCTGTATCAAGATTGTTCTGTTCTTCTGGGAACAGGAGCGCGTCCAACATCATTGTATTCTTTACAGTGCTAACAATGTTATGTTTTTCCCCTCTGCCAAGGGCGCATTCCTGTAATATTAGTCACGTTTCTTAGCCACCTCATATCACTTAAGGTGCGGTTACGAGGTCAGTGCGGTGTTTTTTTTTTTTTTCAAGCTCCTCCGTAGCCCACCACTGTAAACACATTCTCTGGTTGACTAGTGTTTGTGTAAGATTGCGTTTAGTTATTGCTTTTTATCAGTCCTATATTCCCTTAAAAGTTTCAGACGAGATTAAATTAAATATGCCAATATACCTAAATGGATTAGTTCCTTCCTCCCCTTGATAAGATGTGGCACGCCTTTCATCTCTAATCGCTTTCCTCAGGTTGTTAGACTTAAGAGACAGCTGTCAGACAGGCAAAAGTATTAATGGGGGTTGACACCAGCCGTTAACTCCTTCCCCTTCGCTCTTGCTTCTCTCAATATCTGGCCCTACCTCCCCTTAATTATTTTTCGATGATGGACTGAATGTCAGTGCTTTCGACATTGGGGATGGGGGATACAATAAAAGTATAAATCTGTAGTAGTGCCCCCCATTACTTGTGTTATCTACCTCAAATGTTTTTCAAATGTTGTTTGCTTAGGTTTAACATCAGTGTCAATGAGGAGGACACCCATTTTGGCTTCAGTTGCAGCCACACAAAAGTGTGCCAGAGTGTGAAGTTCTAACGCTGTCAGTCATAACAGCTCAAAAGCATCTGTCTCCCGTCTGGGCCTTTGTAATGCAGATGGTGGCAGCTTTTGTGTTTGTGAATTCCAAGTGTTTGTTTTCCGCAAACTTGTGTGTGCTGCAAGCTCAAGTCGGTTGAGCTCAGAATAATATAAAGAGACACACACACACACACATGCGCACACATTTGCATGCGCGTGCACAAATACACACACAAAAATACACACACTGATAGAGACAGCAAGGTACACACAGGTACCTAACTATGTTGTTGTTTTTTTAAATCAGGTTTGAATTCTTGCCCATGCTGGACACTTTAATATCATTTCCTAACCTGATTCTGGGTGTATCGCTCCTGAAATGTGGTTTTGTAATGAGTTTAGGTGACTTACCGTAAGGCTTTTATGTCCAGAATGTGAAGGCAGCTATTCCATCTCACTTGAGCTGCCTCTATCTAGCCTGACAGGGCATTATTCAAACACATTGGATTGTTTGTGGTCTTTTTCTCGTGTGTGTGCGTGTGTGTGTGTGTGTGTGCTATCACTATTTGCTTTAAGGCTGAGAAGGCTTTTGTCTTATGTGGATTTGTGTTTTTTGGTGCCTCTTTGGCTAAATGCAAATGAAACCTCAACACCCATTTGTGTTTGTGTGCGAGTGTGTTTTGTGCCAGCTCTGGGTGCAGTGGACCACAACCACCTCTCACTCCCTCCTCTCTCTCCCTTTTGTGTTTCCAGATGAAGAGGAAGTTGG
>NC_063212.1:7502855-7527079 GCF_017589495.1 Alosa alosa
ATACATACATACACAGAATCTTGAATTTCCCCTTAGGGATCAATATAGTGTGTAAGGAATGAAAAAAGAAATGTAAGAATTTCTTCACCTTTATTTTATGCACATAGGTGGACACACACACACAGAGACAGACACACACTGTCTCTTTGTGGTTGCCTGCATCCATTCAAGTGAATACCACAGTGACGCATGTACTGTTCCCACTCAAACACACACACACACACACACACACACACAGACTATATTGCTTTCATACAGGCGTACACCTCCGCTTCCTGCCCATCCCCCCTCCCCCTCCCCCCTCTCCCTCTCTGCCCGTAGCTCTGCAGTGCAGTGCAGCAGTATCAGTAGCTTTGGGCTGTATGCCAGCCACTCCAGTGAGCCTCTACAACAACACCTCCATATCAATGAGCTTTCACGCTCACGCAAGCACTCTGTCACAACCGAGTAGGCACCCCAATGAGCCTCCACACACACACACATACACAGAAAACTCGCTCTCCTAACCTCGCTCACAAGCAGGAGCGTAAACATCCTGAGTGCCCACATATGCACACGCCCCCACACGTTCTCTCCGGAACGTCTTTTCAGATCCAATGCGATGCAGATAACACTGGTCATTAATATTTATCCCTTTCTCTTACTCCCCCTTTCCTTTTCTCTCTCTCTCTCTCTCTCTCTCTCTCTCTCTCTCTCTCTCTCTCTCTCTCTCTCTCTCTCTCTCCTCTCCCCCTCTCTCTCCCCCTTCCTCTGTGTCTCCCTGATCTCTCTCCTCCTCTCTCCCTCTTCCTCTGTGTCTCTCTGTCTTGTTCCCCCCTCCTCCCAGAGGTCTTGTTCCTGGTCACTTGTTCCCCTGCATGTGAAGCGGAGAGGCCTGATGAAGCCCTGCTTCATCCACAGCCCCTGGAAGAGCGCCTACATCCGCCAGCACAGGATAGACACCAACTGGAGGAGAGGAGACCTGCGCTCGCCAAAGGTGCCAGCCCATACACCTGTGCACCTGCCAATCCCAACAAACATGCATGCTCATACGGATGTGACCCTTGTTCTCACACACACACACACACACACACACACACACACAAAATCATTTACTCACTCGCAATCATGACTCATTTCATTCTGTCATGCCTAGGCATGCATGCATGTACACACCCTTAAAAAAGAGCGCACACACACACACACACACACACACACACACATAGACATTCATTCTTTGTTGTGTTCAGGCAGCTTATCAGGTCAAAATGTATTCTCTTGACCTCACTCCATATTAGGTCATTTTTAAGCCAGTCCTAAGATGGGTTTTGTGACCTGCCTGTAAGCCGTCATAAGGTGCCATAAAGTACCTGGCTCAGCAGTTGACCCCTGTTGACGTTTGACCACTGCTGAACTTTCACTTCACTCTGCCCCAGGTGTTGAAAGGTCACGACGATCATGTGATCACCTGCCTGCAGTTCTGTGGAAACCGGATAGTCAGCGGCTCAGACGACAACACCCTCAAAGTGTGGTCGGCCATCACTGGGAAGGTAAGGCTTCACACACACACTCATTCTCACACACACACAGTCTCTCTCTCCTCTTCTCTTCTCTTCTCTTTCTCTCTCTCTCTCACACTCTCACACTCACTCTTTCTCTTTCTCGGTGTCACTGACCTGCTTTCGACTTCTGTCTCCATATTGCTGCACGTCTATCCTGTATCAGAAAAGGTGTGGGGGGTCATACCATGATAAAATCATTTGCCTTAGTGCGGTTTCATGTGTGTGGATATTGTAGCATTCACTGGTGTTCTGATCCTTTCTTTTCTAAAGGAACAGTCAGTCGTGCCTTTATGTCCTTTTAAAAGGTCTTTTCCAATCTTGCCAAGTGAGAGAGGGAGATGGAGAAAGAGAGAGGGAGAGAGAAAGAGAGAGGTTGATAAAAAGAGAGATGGAGAGGAGAGTAGTCGCCGGGAGATTGGAGGAGCTGTAAAAACAGGCGAGTGGAAGATATGGTGATTAAACCTGGCGGAAAGAAATAGAGGCTACGGCACAGAAGTGAGGACGGGTGAAATGGAGAGGGGGCGGGGGACTGGAGGGGGGGCCGAGAGAGGGAGACGACGGCCATATTTCACCGCCGAGATTGGGTGCCCTCTCTGCTCAACCTGCCAGCCACTCACCATCACTAATGAAACCCTCCAGATTTTATAGAGCATGCCAGACCACACAGACACACACACACACTCAGAAAGAGAGTCCGTCCATTTCTTTTCGGAGCCGAAGGACAACACGGACACACTCAAATGTAATTACACCCCTGTCTCCCGACTGACTGTAAAATTGGCCAATTAAAGTGTCCTACCGAGGGAGGGATGATAAAAATCAGCCAATGGCGAAAGGTCCAGACTAAAAAAAGCCTAGTCGGCCGGAGGGCCGTTGGTGGTGGTGGTGGGGGTGAGTGGTTGATTGGCCATCATAAATCCGCACCGATTGTCCTTGAATGACGGGTCCCTTTGAGGCACAGAGAGACCACAGGCATCTC
This sequence comes from Alosa alosa, assembly GCF_017589495.1. Lineage (NCBI taxonomy): Eukaryota > Metazoa > Chordata > Actinopteri > Clupeiformes > Clupeidae > Alosa > Alosa alosa. The sequence goes on from NC_063212.1 coordinate 7,505,376, forward strand.
GCCCTCACCCTGAACAGAGCAACACTTCAGCCAAAATGGCAAACTGGAATAACTGCACACAATAAGACCTTATTTATGAGAGCAAGGGTCACTCCACATACAGAGTAAATGACCCTCCTAAACACATTTAGGCCCCCCCCAACCCCCCGTCCCCCGTCTCCGTTTGGCTAATGGAACAGACCACACGGGAAGCTCTCCCTATTACGAGTTAATAAATGGGGAGAGCCCATTGTTTTTTTGTTTTTTTTCCAAGGTTGGTGGAGATGGTGACCTACTACAAGATTACTGTTCCGCTAGCCATCTGACCTTGGGCTGCAATGTGGTCAGCCATTACTCGTTCTTGGACACTGGGCATTAAGATTACCACGGTGCTGGAGTTGGGCTGACACTAATGTGTTATCTAATACATGGTCTTTTTATCTAGCTGCATTAGTGGCAGGAAATGGATACTCCTCGTGTAATAGTATAGCACTATTTGTGTAGGTTACAGTGTAATGCTGCGGTCACCCACATATATACATACTTATTATGTTAACAGTGCTTTAGTGGTGAAGTAAAAGCGTTTTAACATAAATGGCCTGTTGCTGTTAACTGCCATTCACTTCCTCTCTTGGGGAGGGCTGGGGGGAGGACCTGACATGATGAATTGTCATGGGCCGCGTGGTTGGAATTCCTGCTGCCTTTTGTTCCGGAACTTTTATGTGCTCTCAGGCACATGTCCGTGTCCTCACGTTACTCTGTGAATGGAGTTCTGTGACAGTGTTGTGTTGGAACGGGGCTGAAGTCTGATTCAAATTGTTGCTGGAATGCACACAGTTGTGTAAAGTGTAATTGATGGCAGAAGGCTGTGTAGTCAGGGATTGGTCACTCGAATCCCTAATCGATTTAGTGTGGGTTTAGGGATTAATTGTGAAAGATATGCCCTTAATCTTCCTGCCCCCTCTTGCTCTCTCTCCCTCCCTCTCTTTCTCTCTCTCTCCCGCTCTCTCTCTCATTCGCGCTCTCTTGCTTGCTCGCTCACACTCTTTTGTGATTTCTCTCTTCTCTCCCAAGGCATTTTCACTCTCTCAGGATTTGGCCTTGTCCCTTAACTGGAGGGTGAAAAAGTGAATTTCTGATCTGTCCATCTGTTTGTGACAAAGCCAATCCCTAAGAGATGGATGAGAGAGAGCAGTGGGACTGGGATTCTGTCAACAAGTTCTTGGGGATTTTCTCATTAGGATGGATAAATTCATGCTTGGATTCCTCTGCCGCTGATTGTGAAGAAATCTGCTCACTTTAGCATACACCCAGTAATGCCTCTTGAATCAGCTTCTTAGCTGCTTGGATCTCAGGATTACAGCCACACATGGTACTCCCATATTTAGAGATCTCTCTCTCTCTCTCTCTCTCTCTCTCTCTCTCTCTCTCTGTGCTTCTCTTTCATTTGTTTTCTCTCACTCCTATCTTCTGCCTTTTCCACTCCTATCTCTCTCTCCCTCCCTCTTTATTGTGTACCCACTCCACGATAATCTGCATATCTGCTGCAGTATGTGTGCAGTGGCTGATGGCTGCTGATAGCCTGCCTATGATAATCTCCCCCCACCTCACACACACACACACACAGGAGCCTCTGGCTCTGCTGCACACACTGAGTGGATGGGTGGTGCTCGGCGAGCCACAGTCTTTAACGGCTATGTGCTGCGGAGACTCGTGTGGTCACTGATCGTGTGCTCAGACCCTTGCCGGTGTTCGAGCTGGTCTCTGTTGGATCAGTGAAGGCACACACCTGCCTGCATAAAGCATGGACAGGTTGGGTTTCTGCTGTTCCATAACATGATGGTTTGGGTGGAGACGTAACGTGAGGATGAACATGATCAGGGCTGGCTAGTAGGGCTGGGCAATATGGCTGAAAAATGTATCACAATAAAATGTTTCATGTCAGTTGGTATTGGTATTTATTGATTGATTTTAACAACCTAGTGGTTTCATTGGGCCTGCTAGCCAAAGTGGCTTGAAAGAGGAAGGCTGATTATGTAGACCAAGGGACTGTGGATGTATGGAGAGCTCCTTTCCATATGTGAGAAAGAAAAGGCTTATGGCTAAACATGACACAGGACACCAGAATATACATGGTGACTGTACAGGACTCCTTTCATTGCACACTAGAGTATATTATTTCATCTGTTTGTAGCCAAAACCAATGGCAAACAGGAGTACAATTAGTCACCAACTTCGGCAATAAGTTGTGTGTGTGTCCATAGACCCACATACACAGAGAGAGCCTGGAGCTGCTGTTTAATGTGGAGAGGGTTTTTTTTCTCTGTCAGCACAGTTTCGGTGTACATTCCTTCTGCAAACAGAGACTGCTCCACCTGCTGCTCTCCTGTCTGGACCTGCCCTGCCCTTTGAGTGTGTGTGTGTGTGTGTGTGTGAGAGAGAGCGTACAGTATGTGCCGGTGGGTTGAGCGAGTGAGAGCATGGCAGGGTGGGAACAATCACAGGCGTGGCAGCAGCACACACACAGGCAGAAAGAGCTGCATTGCAGAACCCACCGATGCCTGGCGTGGCATGATGCGCGTTTTTAACAAGCGCATCCACCGTCCACTGCCTCGCTGTCCAGGCCAGCTTCTCTGATGCTGGACCGGGGGAGCCTGTTAAGGAGATTGGCTGTTTAATCAGCCGCAGTCTATACGGGAGGGACAAGGTGGTGGTCAGTCACTTGTCCCATGTGTGTCCAGGCTGAGGTGCTTCTGTTTGGGATATCCCGATGGCCTGGGGTGATGGTGGATGCGGGTGTTTAAGCAGTCGGTGTTGAGGGAGCATGTGTGGAATGTCAGGTGTGATTGTCAGGCTGCCAGGCCTCCCCGGCAACCGCCTCAATATTTAACCCGCATCGCCTAGGAAACCAGCGGTCAGAAAGAGCGAGTGTGGAGGGGAAGAAGGGGACGGAAGTGAGGGAGACGGAGGGAGATGTGATTGGCGAGTGGGAGGGAGGGAGATGGAGGGAGGGAAGGGCGAGTGGGAGGGAGGGGTGTTTTTTTTGGAGCATAGCTGTGAGCAACAGTGCTTAAATATTTGTCTTTGTGTTTTCACGCCTTTGGCTTCTTCCAGGAGGTTGTCAGATCTCTGTGTGTGTGTGTGTTTGTGTGTGTGTGTTTGTTCCTCCGAGAACTAACACTGTTCTCGGAAGAACAGTACAGTTGCACCAACTAGATTTATTCCCTGTCCGCATAGCCAGACCATGGGACTCCCCGTATCAGAAATGCACACCTCAGCAGACATATCTGCACTCTGAAAGGGGATATTTTGCCCTCGTTTGGCGGCGTTGTTATGTTTGTAAATAATCTCGGTGAGTGGGTGGGGGGAGCGCAGCGGTGGAAATAAGTCGGTGCGCGATCCCAGACGTTGTGAATCATTTCTCTGCTCTTCCAATTTCCCCTCCCTTATCACCCCCCCTGCTGTCCCCAATCACCCCCACACACACCCCATCGCGCTCTCGCTCTCTCTCTCTGAGCAAGAAAATGAAATGCTCAATTGGAAGGAAAAGCAGTGATTGTTAAAGCAAGGACTGTAATGATGGTAATGTTACAAAGCTATCAATAACTCTCCCCCTCTCTCTCTCCCTCCCTCCCTCCCTCTCGTGCTCTCTCTCACTCTATCTCTGCTCCCTCTCTCTCCCTCCCTCTCTCTCACTCTCTTTCCCTCCCTCTCTCTCTCCCTCTCTCTCTCACTCTATCTCTGCTCTCTCTCTCTCTCTCTCTCACCCACAGTGTCTGCGGACGCTGGTGGGGCACACGGGCGGCGTGTGGTCGTCCCAGATGCAGGACAGCACCATCATCAGCGGCTCGACAGACCGCACGCTCAAGGTGTGGAACGCCGAGACGGGCGAGTGCGTGCACACGCTCTACGGTCACACGTCCACGGTGCGCTGCATGCACCTGCACGGCAAGAGGTGAGTGTCCCGTGTGTGTGTGTGTGTGTGTGTGTGTGTGTGTTTCTACGGACCACCTGTGTGTATCCCCAAGCCTCTTTGTGCTAACTGTGCTTATCAGATTTGGAAGTAAACAGCGGTAATAAATTAGCAGAACAGCACTTCCTCTGAGGAACCGGCTCCTTAAGAACGTTTTCGTCCTCTCCTCCTCCTCCTCCTCCTCTCTAACAAAGTGGTGTTTTCCTCCTCTAGGGTGGTGAGCGGCTCGCGGGACGCTACGCTGCGCGTGTGGGACGTGGAGACGGGCCAGTGCCTGCACGTGCTCATGGGCCACGTGGCGGCCGTGCGCTGCGTCCAGTATGACGGACGCCGGGTGGTCAGCGGCGCCTACGACTTCATGGTCAAGGTGTGGGACCCTGAGACGGAGACGTGCCTGCACACGCTGCAGGGACACACCAACCGGGTCTACTCGCTGCAGGTGACACACACACACACACACGTATGCATGTACCCATGCTTTTCTCAACACATAACTGCTAACTAATTGTGTTGATGGGTTTTGTGTGAAACAAGCTAGCACACATACAAACACAAACAAAATGGTATCACCCTATAGGGGTCTAGCTTCATATCCTGGCAGTCTGTCATTTGAATTCATTCTTAAGTGGATAGACATACATATTGCCCATATACACCAACCATGTGCCACTTGTAATGGAAGTGCTATATATGTGTGCTCATGTTCACAAGTATGTTAGTTGCTAAACGTTTAGTAAACGTTTCATCTTGGCCTTTCTCCAGTTTGACGGCATCCACGTGGTGAGCGGCTCTCTGGACACGTCGATCCGCGTGTGGGACGTGGAGACCGGCAACTGCGTGCACACGCTCACCGGCCACCAGTCCCTGACCAGCGGCATGGAGCTCAAGGACAACATCCTGGTCTCGGGCAACGCCGACTCCACCGTCAAGATCTGGGACATCAAAACCGGACAGTGCCTACAGACTCTACAAGGTAAGACAAAAAAGGGAGACCGTGAGGGTGTGAGCGGTTTTGTTTTTGTTCATGATGGTACCAATATAGAAACGACCAGGGGGAGGAATATGAGAACAGAGCAATAAAGATGGCAACACGAGAGGGGATGCAGGGAGATACTTACAGAGCCACAGAGAGATACCGCTGACCGGCTCACTGAGAGACCGAGCTGATATGGATTCACAAGTGTGGACTCAGTCGTCAGTGGACCGTAATTAGTGGACAGGGTAGGATGGGTGTTGAAATGGGGAATCAGTAGGTCAGCAATGGGGTCAGTGGGTATTTCCAGACACACACACACACACACACACAAAGGTGACGGAAAGGGACTACAATGGCTCCTGCATTCCTGGCCGATTTACTCAGCAGAACGAGACTGGGCTCGATTCTCTGTGTTGGTCTCCTGCACAATTACGCTCCAAAAACAAAACAGTGAGCCAGGAAAAGCAGACAAGCAGCCATTCATACAGAATACCAAACGCACAACACAACACAAAAAACACCCTGCCATCAAGCTGTTTGAGTTTATCAGATTCTTTGTGATTACGTTTTTACTCTGCTCAAATGTTGCTGTTTACGGTCTCCATTCAGGCATTCAGAGTAATCTGAAACTTTATTGCCAGTTAGCCAATTTTAGAGGCTTTTGGAATGAAAAGTTTGTCTTGACGGAGGATAATACACACAAACAGCTGCTCCTCAGCTTTTGGTTCAAAGCCTGATTACAAAAGATCATACAAATACTCACGTTATGAAATACCCTGTATTGGCTGTGTGTGTAGCAGATGGAAGGTAGACATACAGTGACCAATGCTAGTGGCTAACTGGCATTATTATATATTTTTCATATATAGGCTGATCCAGCGATACTGGTATTGTCCTTAACCCTTAAAGGTGTACAGTCACAACGATAACGGGAATGTTGTAAAATGAATGTTCTAAAGAATATCTGGGTTCATTGAATTCAACATAGAATTTTAGAACCTTGACTTGTTGCGGAACGGAATCTTATGTTAGAATGTTCAAACACCGTAAAGCGTGACACAAACAGCTAATGCTAACGTCTTGCCCCTTCTGTGTCCTTCCCCAGGGCCTCACAAACACCAGAGCGCCGTCACGTGCCTCCAGTTCAACAAGAGCTTTGTGGTGACCAGCTCGGACGACGGCACGGTCAAGCTGTGGGACCTGCGCACGGGCGAGTTCGTCCGCGACCTGGTGAGCTTGGAGAGCGGCGGCAGCGGCGGCGTGGTGTGGCGCATCCGCGCCTCCAACACCAAGCTCGTGTGCGCCGTGGGCAGCCGCAACGGCACCGAGGAGACCAAGCTGCTCGTGCTGGACTTCGACGTGGACATGAAGTGAGCGGGCCGTCGAGGTCAGCGTGGCCAGCCGCGACTGAAAATATCGACGACGTGGTGAAGAGGGAAGCTTAAGAGACAAGAGTTTAACCCCTCTCCTCCACCCGCGAAAAACAACAACATGGAGGTAATGGGGAAATGGAGCTTTTCGTTGACTGCTTCGAGATCACCTCAAGGAGGTGGCAGGAGGCAACAGACGATGCCAGAATGTTCTAGAAGTCCATTTCCACATCACCTCCAGTCCCCCGCCCCTCTCTCCTTGGCTGTCGCCTCCCTTCGGACCGAAACACAATCAAAAAAAAAGGGATGGTCGGCAAGAGCTGAAGCACTGACTTAAAACTGATACAAAGGCCAAAATTTCTCCATCTCCCCCTACTGGTGTGGAGATGTAATTGCACAGAAACTCATAGATCTCCAGAAAACAGCCTGGTTTAGCAAAGTGGGGATGTGAGTACAAGGTACTGTAGTGAATGTAGGCTTCTTCAAGAGACATTTAATGCCAAAGCCAGGCTGTGGAATGACTGCTGTACAAAATGAGTCTACAAGAAAGAGCGGGGGGAAAACCCCCCAACAAACAGACGTTTTGTCGTGACATGGTAAATATTGTATAAAGTAAAAACATGCTGAAACGGATGTAAATTGTTTTCTAAAGAGAATATGAATATTGCTTCTTATGGGGGTGGGTTGGGGCATGAAAAAAGTATATATGAGGCACCAGCCTTAAAAAAAACTCACCTCATCACATTTTTTAAAAAACAAAAAAGGTTCACTCATTTGCCGCTGTAGTCTCTCGACATCTTATTTTGAGGGCATCCCATACTGTGAAAGTCTGATCGTTTTTACATTGTCAACTCATGAAATGACAAACAAAAGAATCCATGCCACAAAACCCATCCTGTTCTGCAATACTTGCCAAGAGACTCCCGAGTTTCACAGTGTTAATACCCCCACCCCTGGTCCACTCCCTGGCCTCCCCACCCCTCACCTTTTCTCTCTCTCTATTTACTTGGTCAAGTTTGTGGAACCGTGCTCTATCCTCTGTGGCCGCCAAACCCGCTGAAATGGTCTGCTGCTACTAAGAAGACCTTCTTGTTTTGTTTTATCGATGCTGTTTTCATGGCTGTGACGTTTTAGTCCCAGGATGAATAACTTCCAAAACCAGACGTTGCTGTGTTTGACCTTGTCGTTTCGTTTGTGCCATTGATACTGAAGCCAAATGTGCCTCCAAGAGGCTAACGGTGATTGACAGCTGGTGTGCCTGCTTGTGGCTGTGTCTCTGTTTGTTTTGTTTGTTTGTTTGTTTGTTTGTTCATCGGATGAAAGCAGAAAGTGAATGAATGAATTAATTGGTTGTGTGGAAGAAGAGTAAAAACTTACTTGCGCTCCGTTTCCGTCTTGTTAAAACGTGAGGAGGCTGTAATGGCATTGGTTACATAACGATGGGGATTCTTTTTTTTTTTATTTATTATTGTATATGCCCACTGTAGTGCGGTGACTGTGTTTTGCTTTCTCTGTGTCGGATCTTGTTATGACTATGTGAAAGCGAGCCTTTTAGCTAAGCTGACCATCCACATTGGCCACTCTTCATGTTAATTGCCATACACCAGTCAAAACTGAACTGTGACATGTGATTGCGCATTGCTGTCCTACACAACCTTTATTTCTGTTCACCCCCTCCCTCCTACCGCCCCTCTTTTGCTCTGGTTTATGTTCTGGTCTGGTTTGTGAAATCAGATGAGTCTGGCTTTATGTTTCATTCAAAAAGGTGGGATTAGAGAAAAAAAAGGATCATCTTATCACTTGATCCATTACATTTTTTTTTAAATCATTATTGTTATTTTCTTATAAATTATAAAGTGCAATAAAATGTGCGGTATCATTTTTCAACTCTGTTCTCTCTCTTTTTTTTATGTGTTGAGTCTGAAGATGAGCTCCAGAATTTTTGGGTTAATCACCCCAAAGATTCTCTTGACACTAAAAAAGTTAGTCAATTGCTAATTTTCTTTCACATTTGTGTGTATGAAAGTTTTGTCATTTGGATCAATAAGGACATTTACAGTCTGCCGAGTATCCAGGAAGTTCTGATCGATTAAGATGCTGCCCTGTGCTGAAAAAGTCTTCTCTGACGCCACTTGTGCTGTCTCGGCTAATAGCAATGCTTTAGTCAAAATTTGCAGGGCCCCATTCAGAAGCACACGGCTATATGCAACAGCTATAATTCTGTCCAAAACGTTTCTCACAATGCGAGTCTGAGGCAGTCATCCTCCATCCCTCCGCCATCAAATGGATTTATAGAATTGGCAGCCGCGTTGTTGAGGGACACGACAAGAAATGGCATTAGCAAGATTAAAAATGGAGAGGTTTTTTTTCTCATTCAAAAAGATGGGTAATGCTTTCTTCTCTGTGAAGCCGTGGGATGAATTACCCATTCGTCTGTAAGAAAAATAACACATTAAATTAACATTAGCTTTGGATAATTGAGGAAACCCATTCATCAAAGCCAACGATCCTCTCAAGAGATATTAAAAAAAAAAGAAAAGAAAACTGAGATGGCTTTAAGGACTACACTGTAAGTGCAACCGTTCCTAATTTTGTAATGGCAGCCTCAGGAAAATGGTCCCCTTCCTGCCAGTTTTGATCACAACAGGAACACCACATGAGCCAAGCAGGAGGGAATTGCCTGCATTAACTTCAAATAGCGTATTAACCTTTCTGGTGTTCCTTGGGTTTCAGGGTAAGAAAAGACATGTAAAACTGGCAAACTCTCAGAGAACTTTAACTCATTAGAGACGTTATCTTAGATCAGTGGTTCTTTTGTAAAGGTCAATACAGAAAGCGGGGTGTGCAGAGTCTGTAGACCCAAAGGGAGGTGGAGCTAAACGGTTATAAGGGTCACCTTGGCTGTGTGCACAGAACGCCTAGGCCAATGTAACTGCCATCAGGCCTGCTTGCACATATGAGAGTACAGGTTTTATAGAGGAAGGGCCCAAACACTATAAAAACAACTAAACAAAACAGTTCTGCTCAAGTATTCCATCGTGAAAACCGCAGTGCACAGCAGGGTTTTAATGAAGGCATTCTTTAATGTTCTTCTTCTAGGCCTCCCACCTGAAGTGGAGGATAAATTGCCACTCAGGGTCTGAGGGATTGCGTCGACCAGATTCATTAGATTTAATTAAATGCATTCTCTCTGCTTCTCTTGCTTTTTTTACTGTCATGTTTATGAAATCGGGAAGATAACCCTTGGGGGCAGATGTAAAATAACCCTTAAGATGAATGGCCCCTTTGTTACCAGGGGCCGTTTTCTTACCACTCTTAAAAAAATATTTTAGCTTTTTCTCTTAAAAGTTATACACAAAGCCTTTCAGACCTACTCTTAGTAAGGAAAAATGACAACTCCTAAACTAAGAGTGAGTCTTCGTTGCTATGGATGACGTCATCACTCATGCACGAAGCTTGACTGAAGTGACCACCTTGATTGGTTGATGATTGTAACGCTGAATGATTCCAAACACCTCCCTTCACGATGATGAGTGACAGGTGACAGGTCTGAGAATGCGTATTTCACACAAGTAGTCAGGAAGGACGGAAGATGATGAATAACTGAATAAAAAGGCCTAGCCTAAATGAATAAAGAGTAAGGCAAAACAAATAGCCTAGTAGCCTAATGAAACATAGACCCATGGATTGATGCAGTATCTTTGCAACATTATTAAATTAATCTGTCACCATATGCCTACGTTTGCAAAGAGGAGAACATTTTAATTTGATTCACAATGAAACGTTTCATTTAATTTACATGTTAACAATGAATAGTTTTGGTTGTTGTTGGTGGCGTTATTGCATCCCTTTTATGATTGCAAAATTGTTCCCTCGCGATTGGAAGCTCCTGTTGCCGCATAGGCTACGCATTTCAAAACATCGCAACGTGAAATGCCACAAAAAGCTGTTTGTGAATAGGTCTTAGTGAGTTAGGAGTCCTCTCGAGTTCTTTTAAGCTGCCCAGACTTAGGTGCTACTTTTAGGTCTAAAATGCTTCGTGAATTACTTTTAGTGACAAAAATTAGGAGTCCTAAAGTTAGGAGTGACACGCCCATTATTTTTAGGAGTTGCTCCTAAATTCGCCATTTAGGAGCTACTTTTAGACTTAAAATTCTTTGTGAATACAGCCCCAGGTTTGCAGAGAGATTGCCCTGAAAAATATGGAATAGTTCCCAAGTTGTACTTTGATAGTAAAAACTAAATAAAGTTCCCATAGTTGTCCTGATTGAACCTACTGCCAAGGTTCTCTCATTGCTTTTTGGAAAGAAAAATGTTCCAGCAACGTGAGACAATCTTCTGTCCTTAAATCCTTAAGAGTTCCAAAGAGCCTCTGTGAGGGGCAAGAATGATGGGAAGCCCACTGAACTAAATTACAGACATGCGGGTTTTTGGTTTAAGTGGTTTGGTGTATGACTGTTCTTCAAGTAAGGACCCCAGAGGCAAGGTAAACAGGCAATAATTAGTCCCACAGAACACCACAGGTGTGCAATAGGAGAGGGTTTCGACAGACACCAGATGAGTTGGAACACGTCAAGAAAAATATCGACCCCCTTCAAAAACACATGCCTTTCTAATAAGACCTCCTAAGGCCAGGGAACAGTCATACGAGATAGAACATTTCTGCCAAAAGGCACTCAGGGACTTCGTGACTAATAGATGGCACGCATCCAGTATTGCCCATATTTCTCATTATCATATATTTATTTGTTTGAGGCAAATAAATTAGCAAACACTCTCACGCAAGTGCTGTTAGAACGTGAATGCTTGTACAGGCATGTTCCTAGCAGAGCTTATAAATTGATTTTGTTTCGTATGACGTATCTGCTGATTAAAGTTCTTTATCTCATTGTGAAACTAAAGATGAGATGTTTTTGATGGTGTGATCTCAAGCGATGTTCTCAGATACGCTTTTGACCTTCAAACTTTCCACTTTCCACAAAACTTCCAGTCTTTTTTATCTCATTTCAATGTTTCTGCCTTGGCAAAACTCTGTTGGACACATTTGAAGCATATTTTCGGCATATAAAGATCTCTGAAGACGTCCAACCTCTTGAGTAGCGCATAAAAGAACTGTGAAAAGTGTCTCCTTGACTTCTTGAAGAGTATGTCTGGCTGCTTATGTCAATTTAATGTCAAAACAACTGAACTGAGAGAGTTTGTGAGGGAGTTTGTTTGTCAGCATTAGTAATGGAACTCATTCTTCATAGCTTTATGGGGCAACTCCAACAATCCGAGATGAAAACAGGAAGTCTAAAGAAAGAAAGAAAACGTTTGTGGTTTCTGTGTGTGTCAACGCCTATTTTTAAAAATAAGCAATTAGTAAAAACCACAATTTCCTCAAGCTGCCATGAGGCCCGTGTGCTTCTCCTGCCAGCATGTTTGGACATCATAATCAAGGCTCTGTGCTCAGAAAAAAAAAAATAATTCAAGCAAGGTTTAAGCACAAAGACGGTCTTGAACACAACCATATCATCAGTCAATAGCAAATCATTCCTCTCTGCAGGCTGGCCAGCCCCATGGGGACAGAACAGGCCACCACTCCATCCTGTGCAACGGTTTACGTCGTTACGAAACGGGCTGACCCAGCTGCACCCTGTGCATAATCAGACTCCACCCACAGCCTTGCATCAAACTCTATCATTCAACTTACATCCACATTTGCATAATGTATGGGCACACATAGGTTATTCATTACAGTAGTTATGTATGCAGTCATTATGCTATGGGCACACAGTCATTTAAAATACAAACAAATGACACAACAGATGTGTCCGTGTGTCTGTGGCACCTGCTAGCTGAAGCTATTCATTCTCCTATTTAAGGGACATTATCGACCCACTGTGGTGTCTGAGATTGGCTTCTGGTCGCTGTTTGGCAGATGAAGATGATTAAGCGGCATTTAAAAATGTGCCATTGTGTCTGTCTGTGTGTGTGTGTGTGTGTGTGTGTGTTGTTGGGGGTGTGGGTGTTGGTGTCATTCCCTTTGCCATCTGTCAGAAGATGGCTGGTCAAGTTCCGTGGCAACGAACACAGTTGGTGTATGTATGGGGGTAGTTGTTTAATGCCATTATGCATTCATTCAGTTCTTTCTTTCACTTTTCTTTCATTCTGTCTCTCCTCTTTCCCTGCCTTTCTATCTGGCAGTTTCGCTGTTCCTCCTCCTTCTTCTCATGTTGTTTTTCAGTATCTCTGCTTCCCTGATGAATTTCTCTGTGGCAAGTGGAGTGTGACAGAGGCTGAGTGGATCAATGCAGTTCTCTCACTACCCCACCCCGCCCCCTCCCCCACCACCACCACCACCCCATCCTCTTTTCTCTGCTTTCATGTATTTAAAATGCAGCACGGCTCTATGTGTCTTCGCTGCCTGTCAGATTCATTCTCACCTTCTTCAGTTCATCTTTCCAGGCAATGGAGGGTTGCTGTTATCCAGGAGCTCTGGAACGCTGAAACAAGAGATAACACACCAAAGGCAGAAAGCATTGTGGGAGGTGTCTTTAGGAGGTGGACGGTGGTTCTGAGACTCCTGTGGTAGCTGTAGTACGTCATGCCTGCCAGTGACCCTTTCATGACCCCTGTCAGCCCCTTGCCTTTGTCCGTAGGTGACTAATGACCCTTTGGTGACAGATTAGTTTCCAGGCCAAGATAAAGCAGGAAGTGGTTGCACTGTTGGTTTCCATGGGAGCGGGAGGTGTTTAGGAGGTATGGTGTGGGCATACCCAATCTGTCACCATGGTGACAGGGGTTGTGCCTGGGAGGTCAAAGGGGGGATTTGACCCCCAAAAAGTCTATAAGTGGGTCTTTAGTCCATCAGTTAGCACAGCACGTGCAGAGAATACATAGAGGCAGAGCACGATTCACCTGAGGTAGATGATATGCCAGAGCATATCATCTACCTCAGGTGAATCGTGATCTCACCACTTCGCTCACATAATCACTATATCTGACCCTTTGTTGTTCTCACTATTCACTTCTTCCTTACTCATGTCCCCTCTTGTCTTTTCGCTGTTTCTCTCAATATGTCCACCGAGCATTAAAATCTTTTTTTTCCCCCTTCTGAAATTGGGCCTCTTTTTTGTGATTGCTGGGCTGAGTGGTGAGTGATTGCCAGTAGCCTAAAGCTTTTCTATCTCTTTGTAAAAGCTCTCCATTTCAAACTGGTATCTCTAACGGATAGCTTTAAATCTTCTTTAAAGAGAATCAGTCTTCTGTATCACACATCAGCTTCCAGCTAATAGTCTTCACCAGATGACACTTCACTTATAAATGTTTTCAGTCTGTCCTTATGCAGAAGTAAGAGTTTACCATATGCCAAACTATAACAACAGTATGCTATTTACCATATGTCAAACTAACAACATTATGCTTTATCTTTAACAACAACACCACCAGCTAATACTAGTCTTCACCAGATGACACTTCATTTTGTAATGCTTAAACACCACTTTCTAATGTTTTTAGGCTGTCCTTATGCAGAAGTAAGTTTACCATAAAATGTCAGAATATAACAACAGTACGCATTATCTTTAACAACACCAGCAACAAAGACATCAAGCTCCTACTGCATTTTGTTTTCATATGTTTCACCCCTGGTGAGATGACTAGATGATGTGTTGAATAACAACTATTTGTTGAGAACAACTAATTATTAAAGCCCTCCCTAGATTTGAGTGTGACTGTAGTGATTTAATTAACATGAATTAGCATATTAACATTAATTTGAACTAAATTAATGTAATATTCTGAAAAAAGTCAAATTATGTAATATAAGGTCATTGTCAGGTTTTCTGGTTGGAAAAGATACTCAAGCCTATTCTGCCAACACACATTCATCACTGTCTTGCCTCATCAAACATGCAGCTTCATGTACTAACTACATTATAATTTTATTATCATTTACACCATACAATTCACCTCTGCAACAAAGCAGTTTACATGCGTCCCTGGCCATTCATGCAGAAACTGACTCTGTATCCGTTAATGGCCAGAAACAACAGTTCTCCAGGCATTCACACACCCTCAGTGACTCAACTTCACAAATGTCTGTTAAAGCAACGTAGCCACAGAGAATGTTGATTGCAGGACTCAAAGACCTTGTTGTTTTTGCGTGGTGACAGTTGTATGAACACCTCAGGGATCAGCAGATCTTGAGATATAGTGTGATCGAGAAACAGCTTAGAGAGGTGGGATCAGATTGCCCAATTCTCTTGTTGCTCCCTTCGGCATCAGGAGCAAAGGATAGCCTGTTTACAGATCTGCCTTCAGGGAGTCTTTAAGGTGTCATTACCAAAGGGGGGAAATATCTGATTGTACAAATGTCTCAGACTCAGTCATGAAAAGTGTGTGTGATGTGAATGTGAAACCAAACATGGAAGGCACTATAACAGTATGGAGTTACATTGTGTTCTGAATTTACACATGAAGGTTCACACACATTCACATGTTAGTTTGTTTGGTAGTGTGCTTGAAAAGATAGTTATGAGGCTATGAGCAAGCAAGAGACATAGGCCTACCTCATCACATGCAGGAAGGATCCTACATATTTTTACAGCGCATGTGGTCTCACAGGACCCGCAATCAAGACAACTCACATTGACCTGGAAAATCCACACTTAATTCAGCAACTCATGAAATGAGATTTAATTTGACTAATTTGTCTAATTAGTTTTTAAATGAATTTTATTAATTGCAACCAGATTAGTTAGTTACCTAGGCTAAATAGGTAGGCTAAGTATAATATGGTTATTAAACAATCTTGAAATTATTGCCAAAATAGCCAATATCCGAATATGATGAACGATGATTTTATCCACACTCATATTTAACAGTTATACGTAGTATTAGCCATAGGCTACTTTCTTAGAGTTGAGGTTGTAGGCCTATAGGTTTTTTGTTTATTTTGGATGTTCTTTCAGCGTTTCTTGGCAGGGACAGGTATTAAGTATCATGACCTCACCACCACAGGTGTGCCTCAGGGATCAGTATTAGGGCCCCTGCTTTTCTCTATTTACACCACTTCCTTAGGTGAGACCATTCGTTCCCATCATTGCTATGCGGATGACACTCATCTTTACCTATCTTTCCCAACTGAGGGCTCACAACTGGACTTACACTTGGGCATTGATGACCAACTTCTCTGAGTAGTATGTAGCATCAATTCCAAAATCATGTCTTCTTAGGATGATCAGACCTTATCTGACACAAGACTCCACACAACTTCTAGTACAGGCCATTATCTCCAAACTGGACTATTGTAATTCACTGTTAGCTGGCCTACTTGTGTAGGCTAGTAAGATTGTAGTTCAGCCAAAGATTCTAGAGCGCTACGCTCTGCTCTAGAATCTTAGGTTCAGCTGTCATGAAAAATATGACGTCAAACCTTGGAGACAGTAACTATGCAGTTGTGTTTACATGTATGTTTATGTTAAGAGCAAATATTCTAGAATCTTTGGTTTAGAGTCTGCTGGACTTCAAAATAAGCAGGGTTATAGGCCTAGTTGTTTTTTTCTGTAGATTGTGTTAGAATGGAGTGCAGTTTTCACCCCTTTGACCAGTTTGGCGCTAAACCTGTTATCTGTGCAGCTGGCCTTGCTGCAACAGCTGTGGGCACTGTGGCTTTATTTTACAAATGGAAAAAGGAGATAGCGGAGACAGCTGAGATCGCGACACAAACCGAAAGGGAGACCATGGAGGTGGCGACCAATGCTGGATGGGTTACAGCAGAGGTGGGATCCCAGGCACTTTGGGTGACAGCCGAAGCTGGCACTCAAGCCGAATGGGAGATGGCTGAGGCCGGGATCCCGTCGGAGTGGGTAACGGCTGAGGCTGATGCACAGATTTAATGGGAGACCACCGAAGCAGGCATCCAGACGACATGTGAGTCTGCAGACTGAGGCCGGCAATCAAGTGGACTGGACTGATTGTAATGTTTATATTCATGGAATTTAGCAGACGCTTTTGTATAAAGCCACATAGCAGCTACAAAATACAAGAATAAAATAGTCCCGGTTAAAAACAACAGTATAGGCTAAATAGTTTTAGAGAGTTGGTAGGCTAAGTCTAGGCCAGGGGTGGGCAAACTGCGGCCCGCGGGCCGGATCCTACACTGAGTTATCTACTTTAGCTGAAGAGCTATTTTACATCGTGGATCTTCTCCCCCTCCTTGTCACATCATTTATGAGTGAACATGATTACTGTTCAGCTAATATACCATGTTGTTTTCTCTTCCTAGTGGTAGGATCTGCAGTGTGAAGTTGCTGGTTTAGAAGTCGTTGCAGCTAGTCTCATTATGAATCTTGTAAATTGGCCTTTACTAGTGATTCCATCCTGTTTCATTCTGATGTGTTTGTGATGTGTTTTTGCTCTGGCAGGGGTCAGCAGCCTGCTGCTGAAGCCACACAGGCGCCCTCCCTCTACCACGTCCGCAACATTCATCAATGTCCTCATCACCTCCAGACTCAACTACTTTAAGAGCCTTCTCTATGGCTTACCACACAAAACCACCAAGAACCTCCAATATCTCCACAACTCCGATACCCACCTGCTCACCTCCATCCGCCGCTGAGACCACTTCACCCTGGTCCTTCAGAGCCTCCACTGACTCTTGGTTAAATACAGGATATATTCTGAAATACCTCTCGTCGCCTACAAAGCCTTAATCAGCCTGGCCACACCCAATCTCTCCTACCTCTCCCCCACCTCTTAACTACCCATTGCCTCAGGTTTGTTACAGTAAATCAGATACCTTAGAGACACAAGGGCCAAGCTCCAGGCCTGGAGTGGCGGGGCATTTTCTGCAGCCGCACCCTTACTCTGGACCACCCCTCCCAACCACATCAGACTGTCAAACACCATCTGCCAGGTGGCCTCTCATAACCCACCTCTTCACACTCTTAAATACAGTAACTCCCCTAGTTTCAACCACATACCTCTCTTATCAAACATCTCTTCAAGGTTTTATTTTTTGGTTATGTATGGTTATACATATTTTATATGTAGAGTGTCTAGAAAAAATATTAGTAGTAGTAATAGTGGTAGTAGTAGTAGTTATTATACAATTCTACATCAATATATCATTAGAAACATTTTGTATATACACAAAAATGATGACAATACTTTTTCTTTTTATTTCTTGTGTATGTGTGCACTTGTTATTTTTGACAATATTCAATATATAATATAAATAAATGTGATGCTTGTGTATTTCTCTCTAATCACTCTGTTTCATATTATCAGTTGTGTCTTTTACCACTCATTAGTTTCACTAGGTTTTGTGTTGTGCTAGGAAAGATAGGCTACAGTGGCAAAGCTTACCATCCCCAGGGTAATTTACAGTATAATTGTTAGGCTGTATTAGGAATAGCTGTTGAATTAAACACTTAATTGTTTTGTTATTAAAATGATTGCACTGTTACTGTTAGTACTGTCAGTTCCATTAGCCACTTCTTACGTAATGTGGACACATTCAGTTGGCTGCTTACACTGCACTGATCTACAATATTCTTGTAGCAACAGGCAGTTTTGAAACATGACACTCTTTGTGGCAATCCTATCCTGTCAGCTTACACTGCCTTTTTCCTATCAGCCAGCTCATTGGGCTAGACCATAAATTATAATGAAAACAGAAACAGCTGTTTTTCTCGATTGCTTTAATTTGATTGTGTCAACTTTGACATCACGTTTTCAAAACAGTTAACACCCATGTCTGAACAAAAGCACTCTGGCCAAAATTACACATTTTGCTTGCAAAAGGCGGTTTCTTTCTCAAAACACTTAAAACATGCAGCAAAAGCCAATTTTGCCTTCAAACAACACATCCTGTCGTCAAATCACTGTGTGATTTCAATCAATCATTACACACTGGACAACAAAATGCAAAATATAGCTCTAAAAATGAGCATTTTTGCTATCTGTTCTATTTCTTTCTAATTTTTCTGGTATCAGAAAAAACTGTGAAAAGACCAAATAAGACTGAATAAAAAATAATTGTATTCATTCCTCCCAAGATATAACTGTCATTGGCATAAGACCTACAGTAAGGATTCAAGGATACAAGGATACAAGGAAGTTTATTGTCACATGCATATAGTTACTGGAAGTAAGAAATGCAGTGAAATTATGTCTGGTTCAGCCTATTTGTGCATTAATGGGGTAAAAGTGCAGTAGAAGAGGGGTTTAGTAGATTAAGTGGCAAGGGCTGCATAAAAAGGTGGGGGAGGATTGGGATTGGGTGGAGGGCACCAACAAGGAGCACCCAAGAGCAACTAACAGTAAGCAACTAGACAAGACAAATTTCATTGAACTACAACTTGTCATTTTTCATTGAAATAGACCTACAGTAAACACCTTTTGTTTTCTTCACCAAACAGGCAATACAGTACTTTCTCTAAATGTGCCTTTTAGTCCAGACAAAGTAAGGTCTGACCCAAAACTAATTGCAACAGAATTTATTTTCACATTTTTATATTTCAATTGGTGATCTAAACACCATAGTAAAAGTCCATGAAAATCCAGTTGGTGGAAATATGTTAAAATGAGGGTTGTTTTATGCATTATCTTTCAGCAAATACTGACAAAACTGTAATTAGAATGTTATAGAACAAGCATTCTAAAGAATATCTGACCCCATCTAACTTAACATGGAATTTTAGAATATTGCATTGTTGAGGAACATTCTTTTATTTTCAAAGAGTTAGTACATTTCTCAGGCTGCTTTCAGACTGGTTTGTTGCTAATTGCTAATTTTTACATCTTGGCCTTTTGAATCAATGGAAATGGTTGTTGAGTCTTTAAATAGAGCCAGTGTGTTTTTGCATGTAAGTGTTCCACAATGTTAAAGTTGTACAAACACATAGTTAAGCATTATTTAGCCTAGGAAAGTGTTTTTGGTGGTCTGATTTAGAGGTCACTAAATCGTATACAGTTTAGGCCTATCACACGAAAGTATCAGTCCATCATTTTCCAAGACTTATAGACTTATAGTAATTGACCTCTTGCATGGGGGTTGACTGAGAGACTGTCTGTCCAATCAGAGGGGCCTGTATGATGCCTCTTTACTTTGCACAATTTTGGCTAAAACAGTAATCAGACAGCACAGTATGTTTATATAAGTGAATGAATGAAGGAAAATTGTAAAGGCAAAGTTGAAGATGGACATGATAATGTCCAAATTCGACAGAAAGGTGCAGATAACTGCAGCTAGCCTCCAAAGAGGTGACTGTTGTGACGTCTGGCAAAAGGTGCATGCTATACTAATAAATATAGTTTAAGCTTAATAATTAAAATGCATGCCTATGCATGGGTCATGGTTTTACCAAAATAATAGAACAGCCAAAACTATACATATTCTAAAAGCATATGCCCTGTACATGAAATATAGCATTAATCAACTTATGTCCCATCTTCCTTCATACCATGCATAATACATACTCCTCTATTCTGTATAGGCGAATCAAGTGAACAGCTGATCCATTTTGGCCTGCACTATTAAGGGAAACAAATGAAACATCATAAACTATATATTTTCTAAAAGCATATAACCTCTAGAAGTGATGTGACACCAATTAGGACATGTGATAGCAATAATTTCACGGTTAAAATTAATAATAATTTAATTTCTAAACTAGTTTCCGTTATCCATGTGGCCCTTCTTGGTTTAAAACAAAGACACCCTCCCCTCCCCCAATCAAATGCTAATGTACTGGTTCAAGGGCTATCAGGTACACAGGACAAAGGATGTTACCTTGATATAATGTATCCATTTGTCATGAAATGTAAATGTATTCATGTCTGGTATCATCGTGATAGTCTCAGTACAAGGATTGTAATGATTTGATTGTGAGAATGTTTGGAACATTCTATAAGCGATATTTCTGATATATAAGATATCTCTCGTCATGCTATTCAGATAGGTGTGAAGTGGGTGTGAGTAGGTGTGTCTGATGCCAAGCGGAGAACCAACCAAGTGGGCTTGTTTTGGCGCCAAATTCTTCCTTTGTTTAAAGCATTCAAAAGTAACTAAACTGCAATGTTTGTCAGAATAAGACTTCGACTTAGACTAAGACTAGAAGGATGTAGAACGGAAGAGAGGCCTAGGCTACATCATAGACTTTATGTACCCTCTCTGCTTGTAACAGAATAAACTTGATTCCTGAGTTTTTCCTGAAGTTTGCCAGTCTAAGATTAATATTAAGTAATTATTCACCACAATTACTTTCACATGTCCCATCTTCCTCCATGCAATGCACAATACATTGCCATCTATTCTGTATAGGCGAATCTAGTGTAAAGCGGACACATTTTAACATATACTGTCTAGGGAAAGCAAATTAAACACCCGAAACTATATATTTTATCTGAAAGCATAAACCCACCAGAGGAGATATAACACCATTTAAGATATTTCCCATCTTCCTCCATGCCATGCACATACATTGCCCTATATTCTGTATAGGCAAATCTAGTGTAAATCGGATACATTTTAGCCTATACTGTCTATGAAAAACAGATTAAATACCCTAAACTATATATTTTCTGAAAGCATATACCCTAGAAGAGATATTACACAATTTCAGACATTTCCCATCTTCCTCCATGCCATGCACAATACATTGCCCTCTATTCTGTAAAACTGAATCTAGTGTAAAGTGGATACATTTTGGCCTATAATGTCCAGGGAAAACAATTTTTTTTATAATTATTTTTTATTGTATGAAGTTATTAGGGTCAGCACCTTACAACTGAAGATACCATTCAAACTAGTTACTTGCAGAGGGAAAATAACAGCAGTTTTTAAATTACATTTCTCTCTAAACACGTTCAATAAAAAGAAAAAAAAAAGAAAGAACTCCAAAAGTTGATTTCCCTCCAACATTTCATAACACCAACCCCAAAACCTCCCACTCCTCCCTCATTCTAACATCCTCCCAGTCCCACCCCCTCCCTACACCCATTCCCCACTTCCCAGCCCCCTTCAACTTCCCCCCAACCCTAGCCCCCACCTCTACCTTTCACACACAGTCACACACACACAAGAAAAAAAAGAAGGGAAGTATAGCTAATGTAGGAAGTTATACATATTATTTACATAAATTATTTAATAAATTACGTATCATAAGGCATCATAAATGGTTTTCCATAAGTTATCAAATTGTTTATTTTTATTTCGATCCTCTGACAGTGTTTTTTCAATATTTAAATAATATTTCATTAATGCCCTCCACTCTTGGAGTGAAGGTACATCTTTATTTTTCCAATATTTAAGAATTAACTTTTTGAAAATTAAAGGAACCGTATGTAAGAAATGTATTTCGATTAATCATAAAATGGCCCTGATATGTCACTTGACATTAAGAAATCATGTTAATTT